>NC_134835.1:22481109-22597691 GCF_004210375.1 Tachypleus tridentatus
AGTCTTGGTTTCATTGTTACGTGTGTTTCTAAATAAGTAACAATATCGATCAGTTCAGTCTTGGTTTCATTGTTACGTGTGTTTCTAAATAAGTAACAATATCGATCAGTTCAGTCTTGGTTTCATTGTTACGTGTGTTTCTAAATAAGTAACAATATCGATCAATTTAGTCTTGGTTTCATTGTTACGTGTGTTTCTAAATAAGTAACAATATCGATCAGTTCAGTCTTGGTTTCATTGTTACGTTGTGTTTTTAAATGAGTAACAATATCGATCAATTCAGTCTTGGTTTCATTGTTACTATTTTATTGTGTTTCTAAATAAGTAACAATATCGATCAGTTCAGTCTTGGTTTCATTGTTACGTGTGTTTCTAAATAAGTAACAATATGGATCAGTTTAGTCTTGGTTTCATTGTTACGTGTGTTTCTAAATAAGTAACAATATCGATCAGTTCAGTCTTGGTTTCATTGTTACGTGTGTTTCTAAATAAGTAACAATATCGATCAGTTCAGTCTTGATTTCATTGTTACGTGTGTTTCTAAATAAGTAACAATATGGATCCAGTTTAGTCTTGGTTTCATTGTTACGTGTGTTTCTAAATAAGTAACAATATCGATCAGTTCAGTTTTGGTTTCATTGTTACGTGTGTTTCTAAATAAGCAAACAATATCGATCAGTTCAGTCTTGGTTTCATTGTTATGTGTGTTTCTAAATAAGTAACAATATCGATCAGTTCAGTCTTGGTTTCATTGTTACGTGTGTCTTTAAAACGTAATAAAAGTGTTTAGTTTAGTATTTTTTTTTTTTTTGTTCTGTGTTTTGTGTTCCTTAATTTAAAATTCTCTTATTCTTTCATGACATTTTCAAGAGATTATGGACTAATCATTTTGAGTGTCTGTTCATGTTCAAATAATGTCGTTTATTTGTTCTTTGGTTCTATATGTTTGACTTGTAATATATGTTCTTAAGTTTATGTTGGCTACAGTTCAAGTCCTTTGAATCTTTTAGTTTCTTTTAAAGCTGCAGTAAAACAAATCTTTAAACTTTGCTTCTTTGATTCCTTATACGATTAAATTTTAGCTTCTGTTCTTGAACTTGTGTTGACTAGAGTTCCAAATCCTTCAAATCCAATATGAATGTAAAGAACTTTTCAACGTTGAATTATATTGTAATTTTTACCCAAGTTACATTTCAATTAGTTTAAATTGGTATATAATATTCTTTAAAATTTTCTAAAGGGCCAACTCAGAGACCCAAGGCTCTAGATCAGAGGTTCACATGTATATCTTTCTAATTTAGAAATTATCGCCCAAATAGTGGGACTGGCTGCCACTTTATTAACGTCTTCGCGAAAGCGCAATGCGTGTTCAGTGACATACGGTTGTCTCGAATCTTGGATCTATCATCCATAGCTCGGCCAATTATATTTTGTTGATAATATCATAATTTTATGGGTGTTTATGGTAACTAATGTATTATGTTTAGCTCGTATTGGTTTTACAGTTCTCAGACAGATGGTCCGGCATGGCAAAGCGTGTTTAGGCGTGCGACTCGTAATCTGAGGGTCGCGGGTTCGCATCCCCGTCGCGCCATACATGCTCGCACTTTCAGCCGTGGGGGCGTTATAATGTGACGGTCATTCCACTATTCGTTGGTAAAAGAGTAACCCAAGGGTTGACGGTGAGTGGTGATGACTAGCTGCCTTCCCTCTAGTCTTACACTGCTAAATTAGGGACGGCTAGCACAGATAGCCCTCGAGTAGCTTTGTGCGAAATTCACAAACAAACAGTTCTTAGACATTTTTCTTTAAGTGGAACGCCCCCATTAAAATATGTAAACGCGTTTTCCTTTTTGTTTTCATGGTTATATATTTATGTAAATCAATATTAAGAATAATTAGCTTCAGAATAATTTATATTTACTTTTTCAATAATCACTATCAGAATTAACCAAATGGTATTTTACGTTATTCAAAGCTGTAAATCATATTAGTTTTCTTGCCTACACTTCTACAATAAAGATAAGAAATAAACATGATTTGATCAATCTACAAGCTTACTAAACAACTAAGAAATTTATATTTATTATTACACAATTGTGTGTTATTCATGTAATTGTAACATTTCAGAAGCATGTACATAAAACTTATCTTAATCATTGTAGATTTAACTGCATACAAAACTTACATTGAACTATCATTAATTATTAATGAAAACCAATTTGCATATTTTCCTTAATGGAAATAAATGAAACCAAATCGGCCATCTGGTGAATCTGTATATAATACTAGAAATCTCTCTGTTTGTTTGTTTGCTTGTTTGTCCGCCGCATTCACTGTACAGATCACATTTCCTTTACGTAAAGGTGCGCAAAGCAATAATTTTTCGTTAATATGGGCGCCTATCGTCTGCTAGCCGAACCGACAATTTCATCGTTAACATATTTATTATATGAATAAATTCTATGCAGACTTAACACTTTGAGGTAAGTTTGAGTTAACATTTAACTTAGAATAATGCATTATAGACCTGTTAATTATAGATAATTAACGATACATCTGCTAATGCATCATACATTTAATCTTACACATCAAAGAAATGTTGTATGTGATAAAGGAAACGATACGCCTGGCCTATAAGATAAAATTATACCATGAAATAGATGTGAATACAGAACAGCTAACTATATAATACTTATTGTGTACAATGAGGTTAAATCAAGTTAACGTAACTGGTAGAACACTTGCATGCGGTGAAAGACGGGTTAAACATGTCAATTATATTGTTTATTTCTTTTATTACCATTAGAATGTTCTGTTCGCTTAGAATTAAGAACAAAGCTACATGATGCTCTGACCATCACAGATATCGAAACCCGGTTTCTAGGGGGAGTGAATCCGCAAACATACTGCTGTGCCACTGGGGAGGGGCACGGGAGAATGAACAACCTAGTTAGTTATAGTTTAATAATCATGTATCTACTTGTACGTCATATATTTAACCTGACACAAAAAAATTATATGGAGAATTAACATGTGTTTGAAAAAGCTAACAGTAAACTCAGCATATAAAATACAATTATGTTGTCTGCCATAAAACGGATTACGTAAAAAAAGAGTGTAGGTACATTGTAATACTTCTTGTGTAAAATAAAGTTACAGTCAAACTGTAGTGCGATACCTGTTTGTTTGTTTTGAATTTCGCACAAAGCTACTCGAGGGCTATCTGCGCTAGCCGTCCCTAATTTAGCAGTGTAAGACTAGAGGGAAGGCAGCTAGTCATCATCACTCACCGCCAACTCTTGGGCTACTCTTTTACCAAGGAATAGTGGGATGACCGTCACATTATAATGCCCCCACGGCTGAAAGGGCGAGCATGTTTGGTGTGACGAGGATTCGAACCCGTGACCCTCGGATTACGATTCGAACGCCCTAACACACCTGGCCATGCTGGGCCTGTATAAATTGTTTATAATGGCAACCAGAGAATTAGACTTATGTGAAAACACTGTGTTATATGTTGTTGCACCCCACTTTATACATTGCAGAAACTAATTCAAATTAATGTCTAAGACAATGTCCTAATTGTTTGATTAGTTATAACTACACGAAATAGCTTGCTATGTAACACAAATTTTGTTCCTGGATTTCTTAATTTCTTATGTTGTAAAAGTACAGAAAATGGCCATTATTCCCTTTAAACTTTGCTTTTGTGACCTGGATAATGAAATTTAGAAATTAATCTATTTTCTATGTAAAAACGGACAAATTTGCACATTTTCATTTGAATAAGGTCTGAATAAAGCAACATATGAATCAAGATTTACATGTATTTATACTGAAGTTACACAAAAATGTGTAGAAATAAGTAGTTTCTCGAGATTTGTGACTGTAATGTAAATCACTTTCACGTATCAACCCTCAAATATAGACTGGAATTCGACTTTGTAAGACCAAACTCTCTGATAAAGTCATTGAGGTCTCTTTGGTTGGGGTAGCATGGGTTTCTCTCACCAGCTGCATCTCTGAAATTGTAACCTGGATCTTCAACGTCTGCCTCCTCTTCTGACTTGCTGCTCTCTTCTGAGGATGGCTGCTTTCTCTCTGGCGGAGTGGGTACAGGGAGCCCAGGGCAGTGTGGGACTGGGGCAGTAAACGTTTGGAAGGGTCCACCATGCATAAGTAGCAATTGCTTGAGTGGTCAGTGGGTTCACACCAAATTCTTGGAATAACGAACTTCATGGCTATCTTTTCCCCTCTGTACCATCTTGCAAAAGAGCAAAATAAAATTGTAATTATGAAAAATAAATATATTTCATCCACAACTAATGTGTAAGAAGTTCGTGCAAAATATTTTATATGTGATATTTTTTTCTATACTATTGGAACTTAAAAAAATAAATTAAAATATATTTAAATTTTAAAAGATAGAAAAATTATATAATATAAAATCTTGCTATTCAAGAAACCAAAAATTGTTTGTCTTACCTTCTAGAGTTTTTTGTTGTTGTTTTTTTTGCAGTGCTCGCAGGTAAAATGAGGTGCCCAAGGTTTGTCTTGATCCCGACAGGCATACCAAAATATGCCTTATAGGCCTCACACATTTTAGCAAATGCTGCCACAGAGTACCTTTCTTTGCTGTTGTCTTGATAAATTGGCCACATACATAGCAGAATGCTTGCAGCTTCTTGATGTCATCTCTGATAAAATCAGATAGGTCTATGTGTTCACTTAGGCAGCTAGAACTAAACTGAAATGATGAGTGGTGAACCTCTGTATAAATATTACTATGAAAAGTTCTAGAAAATCCTAAAAGGTTCTTAAAAATTCTCGTAAGTTCAACAAAATTCTAGAAAGTTCTTGAAAATTCTTGTAAGTTCGAAAAAATTATCTGTCTGCTACTCAGCACTGAGTCTACTTAGTATGTTCTGAAAAGTAGGTAAATTTTAAAATTTCATTATCCAAGTCACAAAAGCAAAGTTTCAAGACAAATAAAACATTCTGCCCAGGAACAAGAAAAAGTAAAACATTGGTCACATAGTGTAATGTTCCATCAACTTAATATTGTTATAACTAGTGAAAATTGTTCTAACAACTTGATATTGTTATAACTACTGGATATTGTTCTAACAACTTGATATTGTTATAACTAGTGGATATTGTTTAAACAACTTGATATTGTTATAACTAGTAGATATTGTTCTAACAACTTGAAATTGTTACAACTAGTCTATATTATTCAAACAACATGATATTTTTACAACTAGTGTATATTGTTCAAACAACTTGATATTATTATAACTAGTGGATATGGTTCTAACAAATTAATATTGTTATAACTAGTGGATATTGTTCTAACAACTTGATATTGTTATAACTAGTGGATATTATTCTAACAACTTGATATTGTTACAACTAGTGTATATTATTCAAACAACTTGATATTGTTATAACTAGTGGATATTGTTCTAACAACTTGATATTGTTATAACTAGTGGATATTGTTCTAACAACTTGATATTGTTACAACTATTGGATATTGTTCTAACAACTTGATATTTTTATAACTAGTGTATATTGTTCTAACAACTTGATATTTTTACAACTAGTGTATATTGTTCAAACAACTTGATATTATTATAACTAGTGGATATTGTTCTAACAACTTGATATTGTTATAACTAGTGGATATTGTTCTAAAAACTTGATATTGTTATAACTAGTGGATATTGTTCTAACAACTTGATATTGTTATAACTAGTGAATATTGTTCTAACAACTTGATGTTGTTATAACTAGTGGATATTATTCTAACAACTTGATATTGTTATAACTAGTGGATATTGTTCTAACAACTTGATATTGTTCTAAAAACTTGATATTGTTATAACTAGTGGATATTGTTCTAACAACTTGATATTGTTATAACTAGTGAATATTGTTCTAACAACTTGATGTTGTTATAACTAGTGGATATTGTTCTAACAACTTGATATTGTTATAACTAGTGGATATTATTCTAACAACTTGATATTGTTACAACTAGTGTATATTATTCAAACAACTTGATATTGTTATAACTAGTGGATATTGTTCTAACAACTTGATATTGTTACAACTAGTGGATATTGTTCTAACAACTTGATATTGTTACAACTAGTGGATATTGTTCTAACAACTTGATATTGTTACAATTGGTGTATATTATTCAAACAACTTCATATTGTTATAACTAGTGGATATGTTCTAACAACTTGATATTGTTATAACTAGTGTATATTGTTCTAACCACTTGATATTGTTATAACTAGTGGATATTGTTCTAACAACTTGATATTGTTATTACTAGTGGATATTGTTTTAACAACTTGATATTATTATAATTAGTGAATATTGTTCTAAAACTTGATATTGTTATAACAAGTGAATATTGTTCTAACAACTTGATATTGTTATAACTAGTGGATATTGTTCTAACAACTTGATATTGTTATAACTAGTGGATATTGTTCAAACAACTTGATATTGTTATAACTAGTGGATATTGTTCTAACAATTTGATATTGTTATAACTAGTGGATATTGTTATAACTACTGGATATTGTTATAACTAGTAGATATTGTTATAACTACTGGATATTGTTATAACTAGTGGATATTGTTATAACTAGTGAATATTGTTCTAACAACTTGATATTGTTATAACTAGTGAATATTATTCTAACAACTTGATATTGTTATAACTAGTGGCTATTGTTCTAACAACTTGATATTGTTATAACTAGTGGATATTGTTCTAACAACTTGATATTGTTATAACTAGTGGATATTATTCTAACAACTTGATATTGTTACAACTAGTGTATATTATTCAAACAACTTGATATTGTTATAACTAGTGGATATTGTTCTAACAACTTGATATTGTTACAACTAGTGGATATTGTTCTAACAACTTGATATTGTTACAACAAGTGAATATTGTTCTAACAACTTGATATTATTATAACTAGTGGATATTGTTCTAACAACTTAAAATTGTTATAACTAGTGGATATTGTTCAAACAACTTGATATTGTTATAACTAGTGGATATTGTTCAAACAACTTTATATTGTTATAACTAGTGGATACTGTTATAACTACTGGATATTGTTATAACTAGTGGATATTGTTATAACTACTGGATATTGTTACAACTAGTGTATATTATTCAAACAACTTGATATTGTTATAACTAGTGGATATTGTTCTAACAACTTGATATTGTTACAACTAGTGGATATTGTTCTAACAACTTGATATTGTTATAACTAGTGGATATTGTTCTAACAACTTGATATTGTTATAACTAGTGTATATTGTTCTAACAACTTGATATTATTATAACTACTGGATATTGTTGTATCTAGTGGATATTGTTATAACTAGTGGATATTGTTATAACTAGTGGATATTGTTATAACTACTGGATATTATTATATCTAGTGGATATTGTTCTAACAACTTGATATTGTTATAACTAGTGGATATTGTTCTAACAACTTGATATTGTTATAACTAGTGGATATTGCTCAAACAACTTTATATTGTTATAACTACTGGATACTGTTCTAACAACTTGATATTGTTATAACTACTGGATATTGTTGTATCTAGTGGATATTGTTATAACTACTGGATATTGTTATAACTACTGGATATTGTTATAACTACTGGATATTGTTATAACTACTGGATATAGTTATAACTAGTGGATATTGTTCTAACTACTGGATATTGTTATAACTAGTGGATATTGTTCTAACTACTGGATATTGTTATAACTAGTGAATATTGTTCTAACTTCTGGATATTGTTATATCTAGTGGATATTGTTATAACTACTGGATATTGTTATGACTAGTGGATATTGTTATAACTACTGGATATTATTATAACTAGTGGATATTGTTATAACTACTGAATATTGTTATATCTAGTGGATATTGTTATAACTACTGGATATTGTTATATCTAGTGGATATTGTTAAAACTACTGGATATTGTTATATCTAGTGGATATTGTTATAACTACTGGATATTGTTATAACTACTGCATATTGTTATAATTACTGGATATTGTTATAACTACTGGATATCGTTATATCTAGTGGATATCGTTATAACTACTGTATATTGTTATAACTAGTGGATATTATTATAACTACTGGATATAGTTATAAATAGTGGATATTGTTATAACCACTGGATATTATCATAACTAGTGGATATTGTTATAAATACTGGATATTATTATAAATGGTGGATATTGTTATAACTACTGAATATTGTTATATCTAGTGGATATTGTTATAACTACTGGATATTGTTATATCTAGTGGATATTGTTATAACTACTGGATATTGTTATGACTAGTGGATATTGTTATAACTACTGGATATTATTATAACTAGTGGATATTGTTATAACTACTGAATATTGTTATATCTAGTGGATATTGTTATAACTACTGGATATTATTATAACTACTGGATATTGTTATATCTAGTGGATATTGTTATAACTACTGGATATTGTTATAACTACTGCATATTGTTATAATTACTGGATATTGTTATATCTAGTGGATATCGTTATATCTAGTGGATATTGTTATATCTAGCGGATATTGTTATAACTAGTGGATATTGTTATAACTAGTGGATATTGTTATAACTACTGGATATTATTATAACTAGTGGATATTGTTATAACTACTGAATATTGTTATATCTAGTGGATATTGTTATAACTACTGGATATTGTTATAACTACTGGATACTGTTATAACTACTGGATATTGTTATAACTACTGGATATTGTTATGACTAGTGGATATTGTTATAACTACTGGATATTATTATAACTAGTGAATATTGTTATAACTACTGGATATTGTTATATCTACTGGATATTGTTGTAACTACTGGATATTGTTATAACTACTGGATATTGTTATAACTACTGGATATTGTTATGACTAGTGGATATTGTTATAACTACTGATATTATTATAACTAGTGAATATTGTTATAACTACTGGATATTATTATAACTAGTGAATATTGTTATAACTACTGGATATTGTTATATCTAGTGGATATTGTTATATCTACTGGATATTGTTATAACTACTGGATATTGTTATAACTACTGGATATTGTTATAACTACTGGATATTGTTATATCTAGTGGATATTGTTATAACTACTGGATATTGTTATATCTAGTGGATATTGTTATAACTAGTGGATATTGTTATAACTAGTGGATATTGTTATAACTACTGGATATTATTATAACTAGTGGATATTGTTATAACTACTGGATATTGTAATAACTACTGGATATTGTTATAACTACTGGATATTGTTATAACTACTGGATATTGTTATAACTACTGGATATTATTATAACTACTGGATATTGTTATAACTACTGGATATTTTTATATCTAGTGGATATTGTTATAACTACTGGATATAGTTATAACTAGTGGATATTTTTATAACTACTGGATATTGTTGTAACTACTGGATATTGTTATATCTAGTGGATATTGTTATAACTACTGGATATTGTTATAACTACTAAATATCGTTATAACTAGTGAATATTGTTATAACTACTGGATATTGTTATAACTACTGGATATTATTATAACTACTGGATATTGTTATAACTACTGGATATTGTTATATCTAATGGATATTGTTATAACTACTGGATATTGTTATAACTACTGGATATTGTTATATCTAGTGGATATTGTTATAACTACTGGATATTGTTATATCTAGTGGATATTGTTATAACTACTGGATATTGTTATATCTAGTGGATATTGTTATAACTAGTGGATATTGTTATAACTAGTGGATATTGTTATAACTACTGGATATTATTATAACTAGTGGATATTGTTATAACTACTGAATATTGTTATATCTAGAGGATATTGTTATAACTACTGGATATCGTTATATCTAGTGGATATTGTTATATCTAGTGGATATTATTATAACTACTGGATATTGTTATAACTACTGGAAATTGTTATAACTACTGGATATTGTAACAACTACTGGATATTGTTATAACTACTAAATATCGTTATAACTAGTGGATATTGTTATAACTACTGGATATTGTTATAACTACTGGATATTGTTATAACTACTGGATATTGTTATAACTACTGGATATTATTATATCTAGTGGATATTGTTATAACTACTGGATATTGTTATAACTACTGGATATTGTTATATCTATTGGATATTGTTATAACTACTAGATATTGTTATATCTAGTGGATATTGTTATAACTACTGGATATTGTTATAACTAGTCTATATTATTCAAACAACTTGATATTTTTACAACTAGTGTATATTGTTCAAACAACTTGATATTATTATAACTAGTGGATATTGTTCTAACAACTTGATATTGTTATAACTAGTGAATATTGATCTAACAACTTGATGTTGTTATAACTAGTGGATATTGTTCTCACAACTTAATATTGTTATAACTAGTGGATATTATTCTAACAACTTGATATTGTTACAACTAGTGTATATTATTCAAACAACTTGATATTGTTTTAACTAATGGATATTGTTCTAACAACTTGATATTGTTACAACTAGTGGATATTGTTCTAACAACTTGATATTGTTACAACTAGTGGATATTGTTCTAACAACTTGATATTGTTACAATTAGTGTATATTATTCAAACAACTTCATATTGTTATAACTAGTGGATATGTTCTAACAACTTGATATTGTTATAACTAGTGGATATTGTTCTAACAACTTGATATTGTTATTACTAGTGGATATTGTTTTAACAACTTGATATTATTATAATTAGTGAATATTGTTCTAACAACTTGATATTGTTATAACTAGTGGATATTGTTATAACTACTGGATATTGTTATAACTACTGGATAATATTATATCTAGTGGATATTGTTATAACTACTGATATTATTATAACTAGTGAATATTGTTATAACTACTGGATATTATTATAACTAGTGAATATTGTTATAACTACTGGATATTGTTATATCTAGTGGATATTGTTATATCTACTGGATATTGTTATAACTACTGGATATTGTTATAACTACTGGATATTGTTATATCTAGTGGATATTGTTATAACTACTGGATATTGTTATATCTAGTGGATATTGTTATAACTAGTGGATATTGTTATAACTAGTGGATATTGTTATAACTACTGGATATTATTATAACTAGTGGATATTGTTATAACTACTGGATATTGTAATAACTACTGGATATTGTTATAACTACTGGATATTGTTATAACTACTGGATATTGTTATAACTACTGGATATTATTATAACTACTGGATATTGTTATAACTACTGGATATTTTTATATCTAGTGGATATTGTTATAACTACTGGATATTGTTATAACTAGTGGATATTTTTATAACTACTGGATATTGTTGTAACTACTGGATATTGTTATATCTAGTGGATATTGTTATAACTACTGGATATTGTTATAACTACTAAATATCGTTATAACTAGTGAATATTGTTATAACTACTGGATATTGTTATAACTACTGGATATTATTATAACTACTGGATATTGTTATAACTACTGGATATTGTTATATCTAGTGGATATTGTTATAACTACTGGATATTGTTATAACTACTGGATATTGTTATATCTAGTGGATATTGTTATAACTACTGGATATTGTTATATCTAGTGGATATTGTTATAACTACTGGATATTGTTATATCTAGTGGATATTGTTATAACTAGTGGATATTGTTATAACTAGTGGATATTGTTATAACTACTGGATATTATTATAACTAGTGGATATTGTTATAACTACTGAATATTGTTATATCTAGAGGATATTGTTATAACTACTGGATATCGTTATATCTAGTGGATATTGTTATATCTAGTGGATATTATTATAACTACTGGATATTGTTATAACTACTGGAAATTGTTATAACTACTGGATATTGTAACAACTACTGGATATTGTTATAACTACTAAATATCGTTATAACTAGTGGATACTGTTATAACTAGTCTATATTATTCAAACAACTTGATATTTTTACAACTAGTGTATATTGTTCAAACAACTTGATATTATTATAACTAGTGGATATTGTTATAACTACTGGATATTATTATAACTAGTGGATATTGTTATAACTACTGAATATTGTTATATCTAGAGGATATTGTTATAACTACTGGATATTGTTATAACTACTGGATATTATTATATCTAGTGGATATTGTTATAACTACTGGATATTTTTATAACTACTGGATATTGTTATAACTACTGGATATTGTTATAACTACTGGATATTGTTATAACTACTGGATATTGTTGTAACTACTGGATACTGTTATAACTAGTCTATATTATTCAAACAACTTGATATTTTTACAACTAGTGTATATTGTTCAAACAACTTGATATTATTATAACTAGTGGATATTGTTCTAACAACTTGATATTGTTATAACTAGTGAATATTGATCTAACAACTTGATGTTGTTATAACTAGTGGATATTGTTCTCACAACTTAATATTGTTATAACTAGTGGATATTATTCTAACAACTTGATATTGTTACAACTAGTGTATATTATTCAAACAACTTGATATTGTTTTAACTAGTGGATATTGTTCTAACAACTTGATATTGTTACAACTAGTGGATATTGTTCTAACAACTTGATATTGTTACAACTAGTGGATATTGTTCTAACAACTTGATATTGTTACAATTAGTGTATATTATTCAAACAACTTCATATTGTTATAACTAGTGGATATGTTCTAACAACTTGATATTGTTATAACTAGTGGATATTGTTCTAACAACTTGATATTGTTATTACTAGTGGATATTGTTTTAACAACTTGATATTATTATAATTAGTGAATATTGTTCTAACAACTTGATATTGTTATAACTAGTGGATATTGTTATAACTACTGGATATTGTTATAACTACTGGATAATATTATATCTAGTGGATATTGTTATAACTACTGGAAATTGTTATAACTACTGGATATTGTAATAACTACTGGATATTGTTATATCTAGTGGATATTGTTATAACTACTGGATATTGTTATAACTACTAAATATCGTTATAACTAGTGGATATTGTTATAACTACTGGATATTGTTATAACTACTGGATATTATTATATCTAGTGGATATTGTTATAACTACTGGATATTGTTATATCTATTGGATATTGTTATAACTACTAGATATTGTTATATCTAGTCTATATTATTCAAACAACTTGATATTTTTACAACTAGTGTATATTGTTCAAACAACTTGATATTATTATAACTAGTGGATATTGTTCTAACAACTTGATATTGTTATAACTAGTGGATATTGTTCTAAAAACTTGATATTGTTGTAACTAGTGGATATTGTTCTAACAACTTGATATTGTTATAACTAGTGAATATTGTTCTAACAACTTGATGTTGTTATAACTAGTGGATATTGTTCTAACAACTTGATATTGTTACAACTAGTGTATATTATTCAAACAACTTGATATTGTTATAACTAGTGGATATTGTTCTAACAACTTGATATTGTTACAACTAGTGGATATTGTTCTAAAAACTTGATATTGTTATAACTAGTGGATATTGTTCTAACAACTTGATATTGTTATAACTAGTGAATATTGTTCTAACAACTTGATGTTGTTATAACTAGTGGATATTGTTCTAACAACTTGATATTGTTATAACTAGTGGATATTATTCTAACAACTTGATATTGTTACAACTAGTGTATATTATTCAAACAACTTGATATTGTTATAACTAGTGGATATTGTTCTAACAACTTGATATTGTTACAACTAGTGGATATTGTTCTAACAACTTGATATTGTTACAACTAGTGGATATTGTTCTAACAACTTGATATTGTTACAATTAGTGTATATTATTCAAACAACTTCATATTGTTATAACTAGTGGATATGTTCTAACAACTTGATATTATTATAATTAGTGAATATTGTTCTAAAAACTTGATATTGTTATAACAAGTGAATATTGTTCTAACAACATGATATTGTTATAACTAGTGGATATTGTTCTAACAACTTGATATTGTTATAACTAGTGGATATTGTTCAAACAACTTGATATTGTTATAACTAGTGGATATTGTTCTAACAATTTGATATTGTTATAACTAGTGGATATTGTTATAACTACTGGATATTGTTATAACTAGTAGATATTGTTATAACTACTGGATATTGTTATAACTAGTGGATATTGTTATAACTAGTGAATATTGTTCTAACAACTTGATATTGTTATAACTGGTGAATATTATTCTAACAACTTGATATTGTTATAACTAGTGGCTATTGTTCTAACAACTTGATATTGTTATAACTAGTGGATATTGTTCTAACAACTTGATATTGTTATAACTAGTGGATATTATTCTAACAACTTGATATTGTTACAAATAGTGTATATTATTCAAACAACTTGATATTGTTATAACTAGTGGATATTGTTCTAACAACTTGATATTGTTACAACTAGTGGATATTGTTCTAACAACTTGATATTGTTACAACAAGTGAATATTGTTCTAACAACTTGATATTATTATAACTAGTGGATATTGTTCTAACAACTTAAAATTGTTATAACTAGTGGATATTGTTCAAACAACTTGATATTGTTATAACTAGTGGATATTGTTCAAACAACTTTATATTGTTATAACTAGTGGATACTGTTATAACTACTGGATATTGTTATAACTAGTGGATATTGTTATAACTACTGGATATTGTTACAACTAGTGTATATTATTCAAACAACTTCATATTGTTATAACTAGTGGATATTGTTCTAACAACTTGATATTGTTACAACTAGTGGATATTGTTCTAACAACTTGATATTGTTATAACTAGTGGATATTGTTCTAACAACTTGATATTGTTATAACTAGTGTATATTGTTCTAACAACTTGATATTGTTATAACTACTGGATATTGTTGTATCTAGTGGATATTGTTATAACTAGTGGATATTGTTATAACTAGTGGATATTGTTATAACTACTGGATATTATTATATCTAGTGGATATTGTTCTAACAACTTGATATTGTTATAACTAGTGGATATTGTTCTAACAACTTGATATTGTTATAACTAGTGGATATTGCTCAAACAACTTTATATTGTTATAACTACTGGATACTGTTCTAACAACTTGATATTGTTATAACTACTGGATATTGTTGTATCCAGTGGATATTGTTATAACTAGTGGATATTGTTATAACTACTGGATATTGTTATAACTACTGGATATAGTTATAACTAGTGGATATTGTTCTAACTACTGGATATTGTTATAACTAGTGGATATTGTTCTAACTACTGGATATTGTTATAACTAGTGAATATTGTTCTAACTTCTGGATATTGTTATATCTAGTGGATATTGTTATAACTACTGGATATTGTTATGACTAGTGGATATTGTTATAACTACTGGATATTATTATAACTAGTGGATATTGTTATAACTACTGAATATTGTTATATCTAGTGGATATTGTTATAACTACTGGAAATTGTTATATCTAGTGGATATTGTTAAAACTACTGGATATTGTTATATCTAGTGGATATTGTTATAACTACTGGATATTGTTATAACTACTGCATATTGTTATAATTACTGGATATTGTTATAACTACTGGATATCGTTATATCTAGTGGATATCGTTATAACTACTGTATATTGTTATAACTAGTGGATATTATTATAACTACTGGATATAGTTATAAATAGTGGATATTGTTATAACCACTGGATATTATCATAACTACTGGATATTGTTATAACTACTGGATATTATTATAAATGGTGGATATTGTTATAACTACTGAATATTGTTATATCTAGTGGATATTGTTATAACTACTGGAAATTGTTATATCTAGTGGATATTGTTATAACTACTGGATATTGTTATGACTAGTGGATATTGTTATAACTACTGGATATTATTATAACTAGTGGATATTGTTATAACTACTGAATATTGTTATATCTAGTGGATATTGTTATAACTACTGGATATTATTATAACTACTGGATATTGTTATATCTAGTGGATATTGTTATAACTACTGGATATTGTTATAACTACTGCATATTTTTATAATTACTGGATATTGTTATAACTACTGGATATTGTTATATCTAGTGGATATTGTTATAACTACTGGATATTGTTATACCTAGTGGATATTGTTATAACTACTGGATATTGTTATATCTAGTGGATATTGTTGTAACTAGTGGATATTGTTATAACTAGTGGATATTGTTATAACTACTGGATATTATTATAACTAGTGGATATTGTTATAACTACTGAATATTGTTATATCTAGTGGATATTGTTATAACTACTGGATATTGTTATAACTAGTGGATATTGTTATAACTACTGGATATTGTTATAACTAGTGGATATTGTTATAACTACTGGATATTGTTTTAACAACTTGATATTATTATAACTAGTGAATATTGTTCTAACAACTTGATATTGTTATAACAAGTGAATATTGTTCTAACAACTTGATATTGTTATTACTAGTGGATATTGTTTTAACAACTTGATAATATTATAACTAGTGAATATTGTTCTAACAACTTGATATTGTTATAACAAGTGAATATTGTTCTAACAACTTGATATTGTTATAACTAGTGGATATTGTTCTAACAACTTGATATTGTTATAACTAGTGGATATTGTTCAAACAACTTTATATTGTTATAACTAGTGGATACTGTTCTAACAACTTGATATTGTTATAACTGGTGGATATTGCTCTAACAACTTGATATTGTTATAACTAGTGGATATTGTTATAACTACTGGATATTGTTATAACTAGTGGATATTGTTATAACTACTGGATATTGTTATAACTAGTGGATATTGTTATAACTACTGGATATTGTTGTAACAACTTAATATTGTTATAACAAGTGAATATTGTTCTAACAACTTGATATTGTTATAACTAGTGGATATTGTTCTAACAACTTGATATTGTTATTACTAGTGGATATTGTTTTAACAAATTGATATTATTATAACTAGTGAATATTGTTCTAACAACTTGATATTGTTATAACAAGTGAATATTGTTCTAACAACTTGATATTGTTATAACTAGTGGATATTGTTCTAACAACTTGATATTGTTATAACTAGTGAATATTGTTCTAACAACTTGATATTGTTATAACTAGTGGCTATTGTTCTAACAACTTGATATTGTTATAACTAGTGGATATTGTTCTAACAACTTGATATTGTTATAACTAGTGGATATTGTTCTAACAATTTGATATTGTTACAACTAGTGGATATTATTCAAACAACTTGATATTGTTATAACTAGTGGATATTGTTCTAACAACTTGATATTGTTATAACTAGTGTATATTGTTCTAACAACTTGATATTGTTATAACTACTGGATATTGTTGTATCTAGTGGATATTGTTATAACTACTGGATATTGTTATGACTAGTGGATATTGTTATAACTACTGGATATTATTATAACTAGTGGATATTGTTATAACTACTGAATATTGTTTTATCTAGTGGATATTGTTATAACTACTGGATATTGTTATAACTACTGGATATTGTTATAACTACTAGATATTGTTATGACTAGTGGATATTGTTATAACTACTGGATATTATTATAACTAGTGGATATTGTTATAACCACTGGATATTGTTATATCTAGTGGATATTGTTATAACTACTGGATATTGTTATATCTACTGGATATTGTTATAGCTAGTAGATATTGTTATAACTACTGGATATTGTTATAACTACTGGATATTGTTGTAACTACTGGATATTGTTATAACTACTGGATATCGTTATATCTAGTGGATATTGTTATAACTACTGGATATTGTTATATCTAGTGGATATTGTTATAACTACTGGATATTGTTATATCTAGTGGATATTGTTATAACTACTGGATATTGTTATATCTAGTGGATATTATTATAACTAGTGGATATTGTTATAACTAGTGGATATTGTTATAACTACTGGATATTGTTATAACTACTGAATATTGTTATATCTAGTGGATATTGTTATAACTACTGGATATTGTTATAACTACTGGATATTGTTATGACTAGTGGATATTGTTATAACTACTGGATATTATTATAACTAGTGGATATTGTTATAACTACTGGATATTGTTTTATCTAGTGGATATTGTTATAACTATTGGATATTGTTATATCTAGTGGATAT
Source organism: Tachypleus tridentatus (assembly GCF_004210375.1). Taxonomy (NCBI): domain Eukaryota; kingdom Metazoa; phylum Arthropoda; class Merostomata; order Xiphosura; family Limulidae; genus Tachypleus; species Tachypleus tridentatus. The sequence goes on from NC_134835.1 coordinate 22,499,620, forward strand.
TGTTATAACTAGTGGATATTTTTATAACTACTGGATATTGTTATAACTACTGGATATTGTTAAAACTACTGGATATTGTTATAACTACTGGATATTGTTGTAACTACTGGATACTGTTATAACTACTGGATATCGTTATATCTAGTGGATATTGTTATATCTAGTGGATATTTTTATAACTACTGGATATTGTTATATCTAGTGGATATTGTTATAACTACTGGAAATTGTTATAACTACTGGATATTGTAATAACTACTGGATATTGTTATATCTAGTGGATATTGTTATAACTACTGGATATTGTTATAACTACTGGATATTGTTGTAACTAGTGGATATTGTTATAACTTCTGGATATTGTTATAACTACTGGATATTGTTATATCTAGTGGATATTGTTATAACTACTGGATATTGTTATAACTACTGGATATTGTTATAACTACTGGATATTATTATATCTAATGGATATTGTTATAACTACTGGATATTTTTATATCTAGTGGATATTGTTTTATCTAGTGGATATTGTTATGACTATTGGATATTGTTATAACTAGTGGATATTGTTATAACTACTGGATATTGTTATAACTACTGGATATTGTTGTAACTACTGGATATTGTTATAACTACTGGATATCGTTATATCTAGTGGATATTGTTATATCTAGTGGATATTTTTATAACTACTGGATATTGTTATATCTAGTGGATATTGTTATAACTACTGGAAATTGTTATAACTACTGGATATTGTAATAACTACTGGATATTGTTATATCTAGTGGATATTGTTATAACTACTGGATATTGTTATAACTACTGGATATTGTTGTAACTAGTGGATATTGTTATAACTTCTGGATATTGTTATAACTACTGGATATTGTTATATCTAGTGGATATTGTTATAACTACTGGATATTGTTATAACTACTGGATATTGTTATAACTACTGGATATTATTATATCTAATGGATATTGTTATAACTACTGGATATTTTTATATCTAGTGGATATTGTTATAACTATTGGATATTGTTATAACTACTGGATATTGTTATATCAAGTGGATATCGTTATATCTACTGTATATTGTTATAACTAGTAGATATTATTATAACTACTGGATATAGTTATAACTACTGGATATTGTTATATCTAGTGGATATTGTTATAACTATTGGAAATTGTTATAACTACTGGATATTGTAATAACTACTGGATATTGTTATATCTAGTGGATATTGTTATAACTACTGGATATTGTTATAACTGCTGGATATTGTTGTAACTAGTGGATATTGTTATAACTTCTGGATATTGTTATAACTACTGCATATTGTTATATTTAGTGGATATTGTTATAACTACTGGATATTGTTATAACTACTGGATATTGTTATAACTACTGGATATTATTATATCTAATGGATATTGTTATAACTACTGGATATTTTTATATCTAGTGGATATTGTTATAACTACTGGATATTGTTATAACTACTGGATATTGTTATATCTAGTGAATATTTTTATAACTACTGGATATTGTTATAACTACTGGATATTGTTATATCTAGTGGATATTGTTATATCTAGTGGATATTATTATAACTACTGGATATTATTATAACTACTGGATATTGTTATAACTAGTGGATATTGTTATAACTATTGGATATTGTTATAACTACTGGATATTGTTATATCAAGTGGATATCGTTATATCTACTGTATATTGTTATAACTAGTAGATATTATTATAACTACTGGATATAGTTATAACTAGTGGATATTGTTATAACTACTGGATATTGTTATAACTAGTGGATATTGTTATAACTACTGGATATTGTTATATCTAGAGGATATTGTTATAACTACTGGATATTGTTATAACTAGTGGATATTGTTATAACTACTGGATATTGTTATAACTACTGGATATTGTTATATCTAGTAAATATTGTTATAAGTACTGGATATTGTTATAACTACTGCATATTGTTATAACTACTGGATATTGTTATATCTAGTGGATATTGTTATGACTAGTGGATATTGTTATAATACTGGATATTATTATAACTAGTGGATATTGTTATAACTACTGAATATTGTTATATCTAGTGGATATTGTTATAACTACTAGATATTGTTATAACTACTGGATATTGTTATATCTAGTGGATATTGTTATAACTACTGGATATTGTTATATCTAGTGTATATTGTTGTAACTACTGGATATTTTTATATCTAGTAGATATTGTTATAGCTACTGGATATTGTTATATCTAGTGGATATTGTTATAATTACTGGATAGTGTTATATCTAGTGGATATTGTTATAACTACTGGATATTGTTATATCTAGTGGATATTGTTATATCTAGTGGATATTGTTATAACTACTGGATAGTGTTATATCTAGTGGATATTGTTATAACTACTGGATAGTGTTATATCTAGTGGATATTGTTATAACTGCTGGATATTGTTATATCTAGTGGATATTGTTATAACTAGTAAATATTGTTCAAACAACTTTATATTGTTATAACTAGTGGATACTGTTCTAACAACTTGATATTGTTATAACTGGTGGATATTGTTATAACTACTGGATATTTTTATATCTAGTGGATATTGTTATAACTACTGGATATTGTTATATCTAGTGGATATTGTTATAACTACTGGATATTGTTATAACTACTGGATATTGTTATATCTAGTGGATATTGTTATAAGTACTGGATATTGTTATAACTAGTGGATATTGTTATAACTACTGGATACTGTTATGTCTAGTGGATATTGTTATAACTAGTGGATATTGTTATAACTACTGAATATTGTTATTTCTAGTGGATATTGTTATAACTACTGGATATTGTTATATCTAGTGGATATTGTTATAACTACTGGATATTGTTATATCTAGTGGATATTGTTATAACTACTGGATATTGTTATATCTAGTGTATATTGTTATAACTACTGGATATTGTTATGACTAGTGGATATTGTTATGACTAGTGGATATTGTTATAATACTGGATATTATTATAACTAGTGGATATTGTTATAACTACTGAATATTGTTATATCTAGTGGATATTGTTATAACTACTAGATATTGTTATAACTACTGGATATTGTTATAACTACTAGATATTGTTATAACTACTGGATATTGTTATATCTAGTGTATATTGTTGTAACTACTGGATATTGTTATATCTAGTAGATATTGTTATAGCTACTGGATATTGTTATATCTAGTGGATATTGTTATAACTACTGGATAGTGTTATATCTAGTGGATATTGTTATAACTACTGGATATTGTTATATCTAGTGGATATTGTTATAACTACTGGATAGTGTTATATCTAGTGGATATTGTTATAACTGCTGGATATTGTTATATCTAGTAGATATTGTTATAACTAGTGGATATTGTTCAAACAACTTTATATTGTTATAACTGTGGATAGTGGATACTGTTCTAACAACTTGATATTGTTATAACTGGTGGATATTGTTCTAACAACTTGATATTGTTATAACTACTGGATATTGTTATATCTAGTGTATATTGTTATATCTAGTGGATATTGTTATGACTACTGGATATTGTTATATCTAGTGGATATTGTTATAACTACTGGATATTGTTATAACTACTGGATATTGTTATATCTAGTGGATATTGTTATAAGTACTGGATATTGTTATAACTACTGCATATTGTTATAACTACTGGATATTGTTATATCTAGTGGATATTGTTATAACTAGTGGATATTGTTATAACTAGTGGATATTGTTATAACTACTGAATATTGTTATATCTAGTGGATATTGTTATAACTACTGGATATTGTTATATCTAGTGGATATTGTTATAACTACTGGATATTGTTATATCTAGTGTATATTGTTATAACTACTGGATATTGTTATGACTAGTGGATATTGTTATATCTAGTGGATATTGTTATAACTACTAAATATTTTTATATCTAGTGGATATTGTTATAACTACTGGATATTGTTATATCTAGTGGATATTGTTATAACTACTGGATATTGTTATATCTAGTGGATATTGTTATAACTACTGGATATAGTTATGACATGTAGTTAAATTAAAGTATTTATATTTTTCGTTTTTCATACTACCTTGAACGACATTAGATCAAAATCTAATTTGATTTTTTTATACACAAACTAACTAAACTAACAAACTGTTTCTTCGTATTTTTCATTTCCTTAGAAATAAAGACGGAAAGAAATTTTTTAGAACAACTCGTGTTTTCCTCTTTTAAGATCACATGCCTAGATTTTCAATATGGAAAAACAGCTTTATTCAAATCTAATTCAGTGTTTCGTTTTATCTTTTACGAGAGAGAATTTCGATATCATTTATTTTTTGCTTCAAAACACACTGGTGTATTAGTCTGTTTGTATATTTTCATGTTGAAGGTTTCTTAGCAGACAGCATTAATCTGTGAGACTGTTTTCTCTTGTTCCTAACCACAGTTGAATGGTTACGTAGGAAAGGAAGCTGCTTTATTCGAGCTGTCCGTTAGTAATTTTGTTTTTATTCTGCTTAATAAGCACGTTCTTCGCTGCAACCATATTGCACATAATGTATAGTGTAAGGACACCAGATAAATGTTTTGTGATTGTCGAAACTGAGGCGTTTGTGTGATGGTTACGGTTACGTCATCCACTGATAACAGCGCTCTGTGAATTCACCCACAATTCTGACTTCCTGTTCCTCAAAAATAAGAAACAAAAAAAAAACAAAAATAGAGCTAGCATTCTGACGATAGATCTTTGGAACATTCTGGAATACTGAAGACATCCATAGCTGGAGATAAAGCTGTTCGTTCATCATCTCTTCAGCCGAGAATTTCAATAGACCCTAAACGCACAAGAAGTGTACGTATTGTTTCTTTATGTTTCAATAAAAGCTAAGAAACACAATGGTGCCAAAGCGTCGATATCTAGAGTTAGTTTCAATTGGATAATAGACGTGAAATAACAATGTAAACCCTTTGTACATACTTGTATAAACGTGGAGAAACGTCACCGGATGACAAAATCCCTATTTGTAACGTTTTTATGCCTGGAAGGCTAGTGTGGTTGTTCAGCCGACATATTTTAGAAGCTGACGTATTTGCTTCCAAAACCCGCGAAAGCGAACATGTTAGCAGAACAAACTTGAGTAAATGGTTGGACTCGTGGAGTACACAATAAGGTTTTAATAATTATTTTTAATGTTTTCTTTTTAAAAATAATATAAAATCAATTTGGCCAATTTAATATATCTTCTATAAAACACAATTTAAGCAACACTCAGTTATATGATATATCTTCAGGTATTAAAAACTATATATTTGTTATTTATTTGTTATCCATTGTTATGCAATATTTTCTATCGTGTAGCAAACTTGTTTTGTTTGTCTCGAATTTCGCGCAAAGCTATCTGCGTTATCCGTCCGTAATTTAACAATGTAAGACTGGAAGAAAAGCAGCTAGTCATCAACACCCATCGCCAACTGTTGGACTAATCTTTTACAAACGAATAGTGAGATTGATTGTCACATTATAACGCACTCACGGCTGAAATGGCGAGCATGTTTGGTGTGAAGGGGATTCGAACCTCGATCTCTGTCTTATCCGAGATCTTGCCCATAACAATGGATTTTACCAACGTTAGGGATAATTTTGATTAATATTCTAACCTAAAATGATCAGCCAAACAGTTTTTATTTAAATTGTGTGATTTTATATTTTCGCCTAAAAATCTAAAAGTAAATTTCACTCCTGGAAGTTTTTACTTATCCAAAACCAAATCAAACAATCTAATCTCACAAGCAGACTACGCAAAAGAAAGTTTTAGTTTCCGAACGTGCCACGTGCTGCATATCAACCTGGTTGGATCCGTTGATTTCACTACAAACCTCGAGTGTTCAAATATATGGAGATTCAACTCTGAACCTTAAAAATACTTAAAAATAAGCAGTTTCTCACACTCACTACAGGCGTTTCGCTTCATTCATTTCTCTAGTGACCAACTTCAACAGCTGGGTTGGTATGGACACAGTATAAAATAACATAGACACTCTATAATAATAAACAACATGCCGAGATAATGTAACAAACATTATTTCAACTATCGTGTGTAAATTAGGAAACAGTTGTTAAAAACAAGTTTAAAAAACAAAAAAAGACAGAATATTTGAGACAAAACTGTGACGCACTTCATTATAAAGACCTTTCTTTATGTTTTACATTAATATAAAGCCTGGCATAGCCAGGGTGTTAAGGCGTTCGACTTGTAATCTGAAAGTCGCGGGTTTGAATCCCTGTCACACCAAAGATGCTCATTCTTTCAGCCGTGGGGGCGTTAGAAAGTGACGATCAATCCCCCTATTCGTTGTTAAAAGAGTAGCCAAAGAGTTGGCGGTGGGTGGTGATGACTATCTGCCTTCCCTCTAGTCTTACACTGCTAAATTAGGGACGGCTAGCGCAGATAGCCCTCTTCTAGTTTTGAGCGAAATTCAAAAGATAAAACGAAAATATATACAGGGTGGCCCGTAAGTCCCTACCCATCCATATATTTTATGTATCCAGTGTATCTGTATGGTGTCAGCAGTATTCTTCCGCTCATGTACCCAAGTACTTGTCATAATACGCTCTTCAAGTGTAAATCGGCTTACATCGGCCATATTTGACTGAAACAAAAAACAAATTTATAATACATGCGTAATTGAATATAACATAATAACATATGGATGGGTAGGGACTTACGGGCCACCCTGTATAATTCCTATACTTGGCACAGCATTATTCGATGTTATTTTACAGAGTGGTAAATTTTAACATTAACTAGATAATTCAATATGTATCTGATGTGCTTTTCTCGTAGTTGTACCAAAAGGAACGAATCTGCACAAATTTCACCGAAAATTAAAAAAAAAAAACACAAACAATCAATGAAGCCCCTCGTGGGATCTTATCTCTCGTGCAGTTATTGCTGATTAAATTCTCTCCACACTGCTAGGTCTGTTTCGTATCACGGTACAACACACGCAAACACAAAACTGAAGCTTAGATTTGGCTGGAACTGACAGATAATGCAAGTGTTTAGAGCGTAGCCTGAAAACCTTTTTTATGTTATTAAGTTGTCAAGCCAGTTCCCTAGTAGTGTAATTGGGGAAAGGAAACCAAAAATGTTCTCGATAGTTGTTCTTTACATCTAACAGTTTTATAACCATATACGTCTGTTCGAGCTTTTCTTCCAGTTATCTTGTAATATAATGAACGATACAAATTTTTATCACGTTTACCATGGAGATGCACATGAAGGAAAAAAAAACTATACTGTAGCGCGCGCGCATTGAGTGTTATAACAGTCCAACAAACTTTCAGAACTGGTTTAAGGTATTTTTACAAAAAATGAGAAAGAGTTAACGAACCGAGTGGTGATGTATGATATAACTTACAGACTAATTTCAATTTAAAAGACGAGTAGTTATCCTTTATTGGTCGTGACTGATGGTCGTGAAATAATGAAACTGATGGCAGCAAAAGAATATTTGAAGACATTAGCACGGCCAGGTGGTTAGGGTGCTCGATTCGTAATCTGAGGATCTCACGTTCGAACCCCTTCACACCAAACATGCTTGTCCTTTCAGCGGTAAGGGCGTTATATAGTGTTGGTCAATCCAACTATTCGTTGATAAAAGACTAACCCCAGAATTGGCTGTGGGTGGTGATGGCTAGGTACCTTCCCTCTAGTCTTACGCTGCTATATTAGGGATAGCTAGTGTAGATAACTCTCGTATAGCTTTGCACGTGACCCAGCATGGCCAAGCGTGTTAAGGCGTGCGACTCTAATCTGAGGGACGCAGGTTCGAATCCCCATCGTGCCAAACATGCTCGCCCTTTCAGTTTTGGGGGCGTTATAACGTTACGGTCAATCACACTATTCGTTGGTAAAAGAGTAGCCCAAGAGTTGGCGGTGGGTGGTGATGACTAGTTGCCTTTCCTCTAGTCTTATACTGCTAAATTATAGACGGCTAGCACAGATAGCCCTCGAGTAGCTTTGTGAGAATTTCGAAAACACACGAAAACACAAACAAGCTTTGCACGAAATTGATAAAACAAACACATTGAATTCTATTTGAACAGAACCGATTAGATTTTGCTTTATGTGTTTGTGTGTATGTTGTTGATTTTTTTAGCATTAGAGAAAGCAACATCGAACCCTAGATTTTGACGTTCTAAGTTTAACTTATTTATGTACCAGCGACTGATGGAAATGCGAAAACAAGTTACACAGACAAAACTAAAAACAACTAAAACTAAATAGTGTTTCATATTGTCACACTGTATTAATAAATTAAGAGATGCCAACAAGGAAGCATTTTTATCACACTGTCTGCACATTAGTACCAACAACAATTTGATTACATTGTAAGCACGCTAATGCTGATGACCGCATGGTAACATTTTCAACACATGGTCATTGTCTGCACACAGTAGCATTGTTAACATTACGATTCTGACTGAAATATTGGCACCTACAACAAGTTGATTAGATTGCAAACAAAGTAACACTGATGGTCGCACTAGTTTATGTTTTAAAAACTTATAATTATGTTTCTATCCCTTTCTTAGTGAACTAACACACACACAAACATGAATTCATTCTGCTAACGCTACTGTGTACAAGAATATGAATACATTAAAAAATTAAAGGAATTTCGACAAGAAAATTAAGACAAAAAGTGCATTAGGTTTAACTCTTTTTTTTTTTAATCTCAAGAATAAAAATGTCCGTTCAGAACATAAACTTTATGTACAGTCAGATCATAGCTGTAAAATAAATATAAAAAATACGGTTACTATAACCCTAACATTTCGTAGTTAGCTCCTGAAAAATAAAGGACGGCCATTCGAAAGCGTTCGGCTTATGCAGTATTGTGCTTTTGTGTTAAATGAATTTCTTGAAACTACGTGTTTTCCTAACATCTGGAATGCTGTTTAAATATTTCACAAGTAAATACATGAAAACTGTTTTCAAAATTTAATATTTTCAGGAAAGAACAAATAAAGATTCGGGTGGAGAAACATGCAACGAAATTTAAAATGTGACAGTTTTGCTGAGTGTTTACGAAATTGTGCGACTATTAAACTTTCAAATATTTTACAAACGCATCGAGATCTGAGAATACGAATGTGATACTGAAGTAAAAGAAATGAAGAAAACACATCTGTACTCTGTGTGATTTGTTTAGAAGTTTTAATCATTAGTTTCAAATGATTCTCCGGCTATCGGCGATTAAACTGCTTCTGTTAAAGTATTGAACTGTACAAACACACAGCCTTTCTGTAAACCTTTTGTTCCTCACATATTAGCCAGATTGAAGCGTACTGGTGCTATCCGAAAGGCCCATTGAGTAGTGATACATGAAAGACGAAAAGTAGGTCTCAACTATTATTTTTCCAGGTATATCATTTTAAATTTGAAACCGATAAAGAAAAACGTCTACACTTTACTTGATTTTATACGGATCTTAAAAGTGTTACAGTTTACTTGATTTTATACAGATCTTAAAAGTGTTACAGTTTATTTGATTTTATACGGATCTTAAAAGTGTTACAGTTTACTTGATTTTATACAGATCATAAAAGTGTTACAGTTTACTTGATTTTATACAGATCTTAAAACAGTTAAACAGTGTACTTTATTTTATACAGATCTTAAAAGTGTTACAGTTTATTTGATTTTATACGGATCTTAAAAGTGTTACAGTTTACTTGATTTTATACAGATCATAAAAGTGTTACAGTTTACTTGATTTTATACAGATTTTAAAACAATTAAACAGTGTACTTGATTTTATACAAATCTTAAAAGTGTTACAGTTTATTTGATTTTATACGGATCTTAAAAGTGTTACAGTTTACTTGATTTTATACAGATCATAAAAGTGTTACAGTTTCCTTGATTTTATACAGATCTTAAAACAATTAAACAGTGTACTTTATTTTATACAGATCTTAAAACAGTTAAACAGTGTACTTGATTTTATACAGATCTTAAAAGTGTTACAGTTTATTTTATTTTATACGGATCTTAAAAGTGTTACAGTTTACTTGATTTTATACAGATCATAAAAGTGTTACAGTTTCCTTGATTTTATACAGATCTTAAAACAGTTAAACAGTGTACTTTATTTTATACAGATCTTAAAACAGTTAAATAGTGTACTTTATTTTATACAGATCTTAAAACAGTTAAATAGTGTACTTGATTTTATACAGATCTTAAAAGTGTTACAGTTTATTTTATTTTATACGGATCTTAAAAGTGTTACAGTTTACTTGATTTTATACAGATCATAAAAGTGTTACAGTTTCCTTGATTTTATACAGATCTTAAAACAGTTAAACAGTGTACTTGATTTTATACAGATCTTAAAAGTGTTACAGTTTATTTGATTTTATACGGATCTTAAAAGTATTACAGTTTACTTGATTTTATACAGATCATAAAAGTGTTACAGTTTCCTTGATTTTATACAGATCTTAAAACAGTTAAACAGTGTACTTGATTTTATACAGATCTTAAAAGTGTTACAGTTTATTTGATTTTATACGGATCTTAAAAGTGTTACAGTTTACTTGATTTTATACAGATCATAAAAGTGTTACAGTTTCCTTGATTTTATACAGATCTTAAAACAGTTAAACAGTGTACTTTATTTTATACAGATCTTAAAACAGTTAAATAGTGTACTTGATTTTATACAGATCTTAAAAGTGTTACAGTTTACTTGATTTTATATAGATCTTAAAAGTGTTAAAGTTTATTTGATTTTATACAGATCTTAAAAGTGTTACAGTTTATTTGATTTTATACGAATCTTAAAAGTGTTACAGTTTACTTGATTTCATACAGATCTTAAAAGTGTTGCAGTTTATTTGATTTTATACGGATCTTAAAAGTGTTACAGTTTATTTGATTTTATACAGATCTCAAAAGTGTTACAGTTTACTTGGAAATGTCGAAGATTATAATGAGATCTTAGAATTTCTTTTCTGAGCAACGCACAATGGAAACAGTTTTGCATACAAGAACGAGACCTCCAAGACCTTATGTCTATATAGAATGTCCCTCGGTGGCACAGTGGTTGGTCTAAACACTTACAATGCTAAAATCATGCAGAATTCGATTTCCTGCGGCAGACATGACAAAGAACCCACTGTTACTTTGCTCTAAAACAATCAGCCAAACGAAACAGTAAAAAAAACAAAAAAAACTCCATTCATCACTTTACTGTTTACTTTAGCAATTGCACTTTTATCTTATTGTTTCTTTTCTTATGAAGTACAGCAAACTACTGGTTATCCAATGTTTATTATCACAATGATTAGAAGTAGTCCATAACGTGTTTGTATTTTGTTCTTGTGGCACAGTTACTAAAGATATCTCCTGCTGTCCATAGTTTTCCGCTATTGAACGTTAAGAGGTTGCCTGTCACTTTTGTGACGCATCTAGCCTGGCATAGTTTGGTGGTCCAGACACTTGCTTTGCGCAAAATTCAAAAAACAAACAAGCACTTGACTTGAAGCCTGAAAGTAGCAGATTCGAAACCGTCGCTGAACATGCCCGCCCTTTCAGCCGTGGAGACGTAATAATGTGACGGTAAAAAAAACCCTGAGCGTTAGCGATGAATGGTGTTGACTAACTGCCTTCCCTCTTGTCTATCACTTCAAGATTATGGCCCGCCAGTACAAATGACCCTCGATTGGTTTTGAGCGAAATTCAAAGGAAACAAACCATGCTAGCACATCCAGAGCTTAAAATTCGGAATATGCTTTGAAGTATCTCTGAAACCTGGAGCTCTAAAATAGGCTTCACCCGTACAGCACCACCCTAGAAAGTGCACCTTTCTTAACGTCTCCTCTATTAACTGAAATCTAATTTGTGAAAGAAAGAATTTTGCGCAAAGTTACACGAGGGCTTTCTGCTCTAGCCGTCCTTAAATTAGCAGTGTAAGAGAAGATGGATCCTCACATTATAACGCCCCTACAGCTGAAAGTGCGAGCATGTTTGGAGTGACGAAGATTCGAACTCGCGACACTCAGATTACGAGTCGAATGTCCTCAGTACCTGGCCAAGCTGGACAGCTGCACAAGGACTGTTCATTCTCACCCATAAGCTTGAATTACAGCCGGTCAACAGCATCCAGCACCAGCCTCTGTGGATTTGAGAGTCAGTTTCGCTTTTATAGCCCCCACCCCCTCTTGTGCACAAAACATATTTTGATTGCAGAATGAGAACACAAACCGTGAATCTTTGGATTCACAATGCGGACACGTTAACTAGCGGGCCACGACCGACCTTATTGTGAAGTTTCACCAGTTTTGTTAATAAGTGTATAAAGCTAATTATAGACAAAACGACTATTTTGAATAATATTAAAATAGCTCGTGCTTCCTGTCGTGCACATTTCCGTCAGAGGTACAAAACGTGTGTTGATGGGTCTGTCATCAAATGCTTACATAATTTCAATATTTATTAATTCATGGCATTGAAATAAGATTCTATTTTCATCAGATATAATATCTACCACTCCTAAACAGAGTACTGTCAACCTTAAATTATTTTACAAATGTTAGTTTTAAACCGTCACTAAATACAAAGTTTTAAGTGAGGGCTAGCTAACCCTTCTGGAAAGTACCTTACAAAATACAGTGTTAAAACTAATTGAAAACAATGAGAAATGAAACACATATATTTGTCCATTGATACTTTTGCCCGTTTCCTTATTATTTTCAGAAACGTTAGGCGTATTCCTAGTAACAAAGATACACAATCGGGTACATGTTCTAGAAACTTGGAAATTTATATTTTTCGTAACACAAATATTTTGTGCAAGACGACATGTTTACTAACACACAAATCAAGAGTGATACGGTATATTCACTATTATACGTGATAATATAACAACACACAAATCAAGAGTGATACAGGATATTCACTATTATACGTGATAATATAACAACACACAAATCAAGAGTGATACAGGATATTCACTATTATACGTGATAATATAACAACACACAAATCAAGAGTGATACGGTATATTCACTATTATACGTGATAATATAACAACACACAAATCAAGAGTGATACAGGATATTCACTATTATACGTGATAATATAACAACACACAAATCAAGAGTGATACAGGATATTCACTATTATACGTGATAATATAACAACACACAAATCAAGAGTGATACAGGATATTCACTATTATACGTGATAATATAACAACACACAAATCAAGAGTGATACGGTATATTCACTATTATACGTGATAATATAACAACACACAAATCAAGAGTGATACAGGATATTCACTATTATACGTGATAATATAACAACACACAAATCAAGAGTGATTCAGGATATTCACTATTATACGTGATAATATAACAACACACAAATCAAGAGTGATACAAGATATTCACTATTATACGTGATAATATAACAACACACAAATCAAGAGTGATACAAGATATTCACTATTATACGTGATAATATAACAACACACAAATCAAGAGTGATACGGTATATTCACTATTATACGTGATAATATAACAACACACAAATCAAGAGTGATACGGTATATTCACTATTATACGTGATAATATAACAACACACAAATCAAGAGTGATACGGGATATTCACTATGATACGTGATAATATAACAACACACAAATCAAGAGTGATACAGGATATTCACTATTATACGTGATAATATAACATACAAACAAAGAGTGATACGGTATATCCACTATGATACGTGATTATATAACTACACACAAATCAAGAGTGATACGGGATATTCACTATTATACGTGATAATATAACATACAAACCAAGAGTGATACGGGATATTCACTATGATACGTGATAATATAACAACACACAAATCAAGAGTGATACGGGATATTCACTATTATACGTGATAATATAACATACAAACCAAGAGTGATACGGGATATTCACTATGATACGTGATAATATAACTCCACACAAATCAAAAGTGATACAGGATATTCACTATCATACGTGATAATATAACAACACACAAATCAAGAGTGATACGGGATATTCACTATTATACGTGATAATATAACTACACACAAATCAAGAGTGATACATGATATTCACTATTATACGTGATAATATAACAACACACAAATTAAGAGTGATACGGAATATTCACTATTATACGTGATAATATAACAACACACAAATCAAGAGTGATACAGGATATTCACTATTATACGTGATAATATAACAACACACAAATCAAGAGTGATACGGGATATTCACTATTATACGTGATAATATAACTACACACAAATCAAGAGTGATACGGGATATTCACTATTATACGTGATAATATAACAACACACAAATCAAGAGTGATACGGGATATTCACTATTATACGTGATAATATAACTACACAAAAATCAAGAGTGATACGGGATATTCACTATTATACGTGATAATATAACAACACACAAATCAAGAGTGATACGGGATATTCACTATTATACGTGATAATATAACTACACACAAATCAAGAGTGATACGGGATATTCACTATTATACGTGATAATATAACAACACACAAATCAAGAGTGATACAGGATATTCACTATCATACGTGATAATATAACAACACACAAATCAAGAGTGATACGGGATATTCACTATTATACATGATAATATAACAACACACAAATCAAGAGTGATACGGGATATTCACTATTATACATGATAATATAACAACACACAAATCAAGAGTGATACGGGATATTCACTATTATACATGATAATATAACAACACACAAATCGAAGGGATACATGTCGTTTACTAATGCGTAAATTAAGCGTAATACCAATTAAGCCTGATGCGTTATAGTTATTAACACACGGGTCTAGTTTGATATTAACACACAGGTCTAGTTTGATATTTATTAACAACAAAACCAGTTTGATATTTATTAACACACAAGTTTCATTTGATATTTATTAACACACGGGTCTAGTTTGATATTTATTAACACACGGGTCTAGTTTGATATTTATTAACACACAGATCAAGTTGAATACTTACTAAAAACAAAACCAGTTTGATATTTATTAACACACAAGTCTAATTTGATATTTATTAACACACAGGTCTAATTTGATATTTATTAACACACAAGTCTAATTTGATATTTATTAACACACAGGCCTAATTTGATATTTATTAACACAGAGCTCAAGTTTAATACTTACTAACAACAAAACCAGTTTGATATTTATTTACACACAGAACCAGTTACATAATTATTAACACACAAGTCCCATATGATATTTATTAACACACAGGTCTAGATTGATATTTATTAACACACGGGTCCAGTTTGATATTTATTAACACAGGGTCTAGATTGATATTTATTAACACACGGGTCCAGTTTGATATTTATTAACACAGGGTCTAGATTGATATTTATTAACACACAGGTCTAGTTTGATATTTATTAACACATGGGTCCAGTTTGATATTTATTAACACACGGATCTAGTATGATATATATTAACACACGGGTCCAGTTTGATATTTATTAACACACAGGGTCTAGATTGATATTTATTAACACACGGGTCCAGTTTGATATTTATTAACACAGGGTCTAGATTGATATTTATTAACACACGGGTCCAGTTTGATATTTATTAACACAGGGTCTAGATTGATATTTATTAACACACGGGTCCAGTTTGATATTTATTAACACAAGGTCTAGATTGATATTTATTAACACACAGGTCTAGTTTGATATTTATTAACACACGGGTCCAGTTTGATATTTATTAACACAGGGTCTAGATTGATATTTATTAACACACGGGTCCAGTTTGATATTTATTAACACAGGGTCTAGATTGATATTTATTAACACACGGGTCCAGTTTGATATTTATTAACACAGGGTCCAGTTTGATATTTATTAACACACAGGTCTAGTTTGATATTTATTAACACATGGGTCCAGTTTGATATTTATTAACACACGGATCTAGTATGATATATATTAACACACAGGTCTAGTTTCATATTTATTAACACAGGGTCTAGATTGATATTTATTAACACACGGGTCCAGTTTGATATTTATTAACACAAGGTCTAGATTGATATTTATTAACACACGGGTCCAGTTTGATATTTATTAACACAGGGTCTAGATTGATATATATTAACACACAGGTCTAGTTTGATATTTATTAACACATGGGTCCAGTTTGATATTTATTAACACACGGGTCTAGTTTGATATTTATTAACACACAGGTCTAGTTTGATATTTATTAACACATGGATCCAGTTTGATATTTATTAACACACGGGTCCAGTTTGATATTTATTAACACAAGGTCTAGATTGATATTTATTAACACACGGGTCCAGTTTGATATTTATTAACACACGGATCTAGTATGATATATATTAACACACAGGTCTAGTTTCATATTTATTAACACAGGGTCTAGTTTGATATTTATTAACACAGGGTCTAGATTGATATTTATTAACACACAGGTCTAGTTTGATATTTATTAACACATGGGTCCAGTTTGATATTTATTAACACACGGGTCTAGTTTGATATTTATTAACACACAGGTCTAGTTTGATATTTATTAACACATGGGTCCAGTTTGATATTTATTAACACACGGGTTCAGTTTGATATTTATTAACACACGGGTCCAGTTTGATATTTATTAACACACGGGTACAGTTTGATATTTATTAACACACGGGTCCAGTTTGATATTTATTTTGATATTTATTGACCAGTACTGGTCATCTCTATGTTTACTCTTTATTACATAGCAAGATTAACTGTCACATTTGTATAATGTTCACAGTTGAAACAGGAAGAGTGCTCATGTAACTGCTCGTATCACGAGCACAGGAAAGCAGTCCGAAACGTCATTCACTAGGTTATGTAGGTATTGGAAAACAAATATCGGACTTGACATTGTCAACTATAATTTCAATCTCCAGAGTCCAATGTGGTAAAGCTTTGTTGTGTTTCTTTTAATTTACCGAGTTCATTTTGAATCCAAGATATTAAAGTTTCTAGGTTCACTGTGTGCATCTAATTCATCAAACGTGGACAGCTTAAAGCAAAACTGACAATGTGTGTTTTGGTATTCACAAAGAGACGTAAAGACCAACATAGTTTGTAACTAATCTTACTTAAATATACTAGAACGGTGTGATGTACAATGGAAAACAACAACCGTGAAGAAAAACACACACTAGTCTCTAAGAATCAAGTTGAATAGCAAAAAGTTGTGTTACTGCATAAACTCGTAACAACCACCGTTTGGAAAATAACTGTTTATTGAAAACGAACCTAATTTTTCTATTAAAAATATTAATAATAAATAACTGATAAAATACGAAGACCCTTCAAAGATTGTTCTCTAACTTCTTTCTGTGTTTTTTTTCTTCACTTTTTTCCGTGCTAAAGAAATATAAAGCGTGATAAGAGAAAGAATCATACCCTTTAGTAGACAACGTATCATCTTCAGAGCATATTCTATGTTACCATAGAAACAGAAGTTAACGTGGTAAGCGTTTTTATCCACTTAACGCACTTTAAATACCAACAACAACACTACATCTAACGTTTCTAAAAGTGTAATTATTTCTACAAAGACGTAAAATGTGATTTTCTTTATATAACATGCATTATATTCAAGGAAAACTACGTCGAACTGAGTGCGAGCTAAATACGTTTCTCTTATGCTCAGGGCAAATTTCGTACGTTTCAAACAACATGACATTTTCATTAACACTATGCATCAACGGTCTATACTTAGGTCTCGTTCGATCTTACATTAATAAATCCATATTTATAAAGTTGATCATGTATGGAATAACTTTTAAAAAGACGTGTGTAATTTGCCGGTGGCTTCAATGCTGTCAGTTACATTTGAAAAATATAACTGTTCAGATGTTTAAGTTGAATAAACTACACTGTTGGCAAAGATCTTAAGGCCAATGAACATAACGAAAAAAATATGCATTTCGCGTTGTTAGACTCAACCACTTATTTGTGTAGAGCTTCGAAAGATGAAAATAAGAAATGGGAAAATAAAAAAAAAATAACTTCTTTAACATTTAATAGGGAAAATGTGAGCACTAAGAAATTAGTCTAAATACTAGCTGGTCAAAATGTTAAGACCATACCAAAAAGGGGTCCTAAACAGGGTAGGAAATTCCCAACAAGAGGTCTCAGTAGTGAGTTGCACGGCCGTCATTGCGAATAAATTCAAACATTCGCTTTGGCAAGGTCGATATAAGTGTTTGCAGAAAGCTGGATGGAAGGTTATTCTAAGTGGTGAAGATGGCGTAACGAAGATCATGCACTGTTTGGAATTGACATCCATTTCTATAGACTTCCCTTGCCATCCACCTCCAAACATTTTCAATGGAGTTCAGTTCGGGCGAACACGCTGGATGGTCCAAAAGAATCATGTTATTCGCCATGAAAAAGTCCTTTATCCTGCGGGCATTGTGGATTGCAGCGTTGTCTTGCTGAAAGATTTAGTGATTTCCACACAAACGAGGGCCTTCAGTCAATAAGAATGCTCTCGCCAACATGCCAATGTAGCCAGCTGCTGTTTGACACCCTTTTATAACCTAAAGCTCCATTGATCCATGGAAGGAGAAAGCACCCCAGATCATGATGGAACTTTCTCCACTGTGTCGTGTAGAAATTGTCTCCGGTGGGATATCCTTGTCGTGACAATAACGTTGGAAGCCATCTGGACCATCCAGGTTAAATTTTTTCTCATCAAAGAACAAAACCTTCGTCCACTTTTCTACGTCCCATGTTTGGT
Source organism: Tachypleus tridentatus (assembly GCF_004210375.1). Lineage (NCBI taxonomy): Eukaryota > Metazoa > Arthropoda > Merostomata > Xiphosura > Limulidae > Tachypleus > Tachypleus tridentatus. Next base: position 22,518,660 of record NC_134835.1, read on the forward strand.
GCTTCTTAGCAAAGTTTAACCGAGCTGTTTCATTGTGTGGAAGGAGGCGTGGCCTTTGAAAACATTTACGGTTTTTAAAGCTTTTCTCTCGTAGATGCCGCATTATTGTTCTTGAGCTACATTTTGAGTCGTAAGGACCTTAATTTGGTTGGACAATCAGCTGGTGTCTTGCCGTACAACCCGTCGAATCCTCCTGCTCAACGTTGGCGACATTTTCTTGGGCCGACCACTTAAAATTCTCGTTCCGTATCCCTCAGGGATTTTTAAGAAATTCACAACAGCAGTTTTACTACACCCAATCTCACGTTGAGAGAGACCTTGCTTTTGCAGCTCGACAATTCTGCCACGTTCAAACTCTGTCAACTTTTTAACCTTTGCCATGTTTCTACCCAATGTAACACAGGAGATGTCAGTGGGAGGTGTTGACAACGCTAATGCTCGAACACAAATAACTAAATTTCGTTACGTGTTTACCGATCAACGCTTCGTTTTAGTGTGATCTTAAACTTTTGACCAACTAGTATTTAGGCTAATTTCATAGTGTTCACATTTTCCCTGTTAAATGCTAAAAACGTTTGTTATTTTTATTTTCCCTTTTTTTTTATTTTCATCTTTTGAAGCTCTTCTCAAATAAGTGGTTGAGTCTAACAACGTAAAATGCATTTTTTTTATGTTCTTTGGCCTTAAGATTTTGGCCACCAGTGTACATCTGAAGTGTGACAATGTTACAAGTGAAGCGTGGGACACGTTATCACACTTTTAACGTTCCCGTTATTCTCTTAAAAGATAAGTCAAGTTTTCACAGTTTTTTACCTTTATTCTCAAACATCGTATGAACAGTTACATTCTAAAGTTTTCATAGATGTTTATTAATTCAGAACGTCATTATATGTCCATCATTAGAGATCTCTTCACATCTTTTGTTGTTGTTTTTCGGTTTTCGTTGTTTTGAATATTACCGACAGTGTGTGTAGTTGTTCTGTAAGAATGTATTATTTCCCATACGTCTTATTTCATATTTAGTACAAAACCTTACACAACATCAACGTATCGATTTCTGAACAGTAAATACAGTTTTTTCTTTCTTTACGTTGGTAAGTTGTTCGAAAAGTTTAATGTACTTGAAACAAGTATCGAGAAGGGAGCAAGAAGTGGTACACTTTGGTGTGTTTTGAATTTCGCACAAAGCTACACGAGGGCTATCCGAGTTAGCCGTCCTTAATTTTGCAGTGTAAGGCTAGAGGGAAGGCAGCTAGTCGCCACCACCTACCGTCAACTCTTGAACTACTCTTTTACCAACGAAAAGTGGGATTGATCGCCACATTATAACGCCTCCACGGCAGAAATGGCGAGCATGTTTGATGCGACGAGGATTCGAACCCGCTACCCTCAGATTACGAGTTGAGCACCTTAACCACCTGGCAATGCCGGGCCAACAGTTATTGTTGTTTGCTATTAAACACAAAGCTACACAGAGGGCTATCTGTGCTCTGTTACTGGGAAGCCTTTGGAAACAATGGTATAAAAATATTAACAAACCTTTAAACATCACAGATAATTCATCCTCAATAAATAAATAACCTATTCCGTACAGAAGTACGTATAAAATATATAAGCTAACCCTAACTTTTTTTATCGCTCATCCCTCTGTCTGTGTTAAACGAACAACAGTCAGTCCCTTAACGTGGTTGATGAGTGATGTACATCTGTCCAGCAGTTCAAGTGACCTTAAGGTCTTACCGTCCAAATACTCATTTAAACATATTAAATAAGAACAGTGTGAAATCGTCAAGTTATGCCTTCTTCGAGACAAGGTTGTCAACTACCTGAAGTCTGTTTCGAAGACAATAAATAAATAGCACAAGTGCTTGTATTGAGTAATGAAGATGTATCATGATACGGTAAGGTTAATAATGGACATCTGTGGGCGTGTTTTTATCCAGGAAATTAGTAATTACAGTCAATGTTTCCTTCAGTTCATGTACACCACTATCAATGCAATATACAACACCAGTTTTTTGTTGTTGTTGTTTTTCTACTAAGTATTTTTACATCATCAACCCTATTGGAATATTTTGCAGCTTCGCAATGCTACAAGTTTCTTAATTAGACTTTAGGCCTATCGTCTGTCCAGGTAATTAAGACGGTCAAGATGTTGAGACTCTGTCTGCACTGTTACTGACAATGTGCGTGGCACCTCACTGGTTGTTGTGCGCCTGCGCAGCTTAGCGAGAACACTGGGTACAGTAGATTATAATATTATATGGGTTGAATCATATTAGTTCAGATAATTTTTTTTGATTTTTATTATAGTATAATTTGTCTACTGATTAGTTTATTAATTTTGAGCTATACAGCTCTGAAGGAAAACCAATTTTATGCGATAAGACGCTCTGACTTACTCCCAAGAGTGGAACTTTATTTATTTATATTTTCTAACTTTTCAAAATTATGTAAAGTGCAATTGCCTTCCCTCATATCCCTCATACTGGGGGCGAAGAGTGATATAAATGTGTGACGTTGAGCACCGACATCTAAATGCTTCTGAACGCCCCCGGTTATATCTGATCGTGAGCATTAGCTTGGAGTCACATAACTTTAAACTGAAAATACTGTCACGCTCACTGCTCTGCTCAAAATCTAAATTCTCTAACTTATTTTTCTTCGTTCTCGAAAACGAAACACTAACAAACGGCGGATGAGATTGGTGGACAACATATCCTCGCCGGCTTGCGTTGTCCAACTTCCTCAGTCACTTTAAAACCCAGGACACGTTTTATATCCCACATTCTAACAACCTATGACCTAGTGACCTTTTAATGTAGTGCTTTTGTTGTAGTTGTTAAAGCTTACTTAGGTGATTTAAACATATATATACGTGTATGCTGTTTTTTTCACTTCCAATATAGTGTTTCAGCCGTGGGGGCGTTATAAAGTGACGATCAATCCCACTATTCGTTGGTAAAAGAGTAGCCCAAGAGTTGGCGGTGGGTGGTGATGACTAGCTGCCTCGCCTCTAGTCTTACACTGCTAAATTGGGGACGGCTAGCACAGATAGCCCTCGAGTAGCTTTGTGCGAAATTCAAAAACAAACAAACAAGCAATCCAATATATTGACGAGAAACTAATTTCAGAACCGATTAATAAATTTCTTCCTTAACTAATAATACCTCGTATTTAATACATTAAAGATCTCTGACACATAATTCTAGTAGTAATATCCACAACCAGCTGAACCTTTCATGGCTCCTATAAACATAGTTACTTTGTACTGCTTGTATTCACATCAAATAAAAAATGTCCATCCTCTTTGTTGGGTCAACAGTAAATTTACAACGTCATATTCCAGAGTTCACCATCAGTGGGCGGATTGCAAATAGCCCATTGGAGTAATAAACCAACCAAAGACAGATAATCGATGAGACATCTACTTCCTCTCTATACCATTAGTTTATATTTATTATATTTATTATACTCTATAATGGTCAAGAAGGGTCGTTACGGTCAAACTTTTTCAAAACCCCCAGCAGAAGTTTCTTCATCCTGAAAAGTTTATGGTCATTTTGGTACAAATATTTCCCAAGTATTGTTGCTTTAGTTTCAAGTTAGAATCGACTAAAAATGTTACTTTGAAAATAAACGGTTAAAAATAGTTTTACAGATTTCTTTAGGCCTGAACGACAATACGATACAAGAACAGTAACTAGAGGTCTCTCCGACGTAACCAGTTTCTATCACGTGCACTAGCTTAGCCCCAACACAGCATCTCTTGTCGCTCAACAACTGACAGCAAAGAGCAAAACTTTACAAGAAAATCGATCCTCGACTAAAGCTTTTCTTGCCAAGTGTTCATGACAAGGTTCCTAACCTTCATAAATCGCGAGGAATTCAGTAGAAAGTTTGCTCGTGGTTCACGTGAACGGATAACCAGGGTCACTACATTACTTGAGAAAATAGAAAGAGTTGTGAGCTAGTTTCAGGTTTAATGCTCGTTTCTAAACAGAAGTTTTACGTTGTTCTGTATGAAATGACAATAAACATTAATTTGTCGCTCTAAATATATCCTGATAATGTTTTTTTTATTTTTACATTCTCTTTAACTACTAGAAAAAAAATGAATAATTACACTTATTTCACGATACCTGTATGTGTTTGTAAAACAGACATCGACATAATTTATTAATTTTTACGATACCTGTATGTGTTTGTAAAACAGACATCGACATAATTTATTAATTTTTACGATACCTGTATTTGTTTGTAAAACAGACATCGACATAATTTATTAATTTTTACGATACCTGTATGTGTTTGTAAAACAGTAATCTAATTTATTACATCAATACCATAAACTAAAATAGTACATTAATACAGTAGTTCAATATAAAACATTAATATAATAGTTTAATATAATTCTACAATCTGGTAATCTAATCTAATACATGTATGTGCAGGATTCCACAATAGCATTGCCGGAAAACTGATGAAAATCATAAGATTTTCAATGTTCTCTTTATATAAAACTGTTTTTATATATATAGTCATGTTCTCCTGAACGGTTCAACAACATAAGCTTTCCTGATTAATTTCTTTTCGAATTATAGAAACTTTAATTTGTAATTAATATAGAAAGGTGGGGCCCGGCATGGCCAGGTGGTTAAAGCGCTCGACTCATAATCTGAGGGTCACAGGTTTGAATCCCCGTCACACCAAACATGTTCGCCCTTTTAGCCGTGGGGGCGTTATAATGTGACAGTCAATCCCACTATTCGTTGGTAAAACTTATTCTATATCTAAGTTTTCACTGAAGAGCACATTATAATTACGGAGTTAATTGATTTATAATGGAGATTATTGGTGTTAATAAACACGCAAACGATTAAGCACACCTATATTCGGTTACAAGATTTTTGTCACCAAAAATTATATCACCAACATTCCGTCTAAAAGAAACCTCTTTTAAATACATATGTGACATGTGATAGCTAGTGCATACATTTAAAAGATGGCGCTGTTCAAATGTCAGATGTAATTTTTTTTTCAACTCTGTGTTACAAGTGAGAGCTGAAATCATCATCCAGAATTCTTGACATGCACTTACTGAAAGATTGTACACTATAGTTAGGCTAGTAACCATGACAACAATCTTTAATATGCGTTCCTGTGAAGCTGAATTTCACAGAAGCTACAGTATGGGTTATCTGCGCTAGCAATCCCTTTCTAACTAAGAACTGAGAAACTAGACGGAAAGCAGTTAATCAACACCACCTACCATCAACTCGCGAACTAGTGTAATTGAATAGTGTGTTTTACCTAGCAATTGTATAATGCATCCAAGGTTATACGCTGAGGAAAGATACTTTGTTAGTAACGGGGGCTCGAACCTTGGAATCCAGATTTCGGCATCTTAGCCACTGGGCTGCTTTAGGAGTACGTTTCTGGGCCATTACAAACCATTTTGCGACAATTTTTCTCAACTAGTAAACCAATGTTTTGTTACCTGTCCAGAATTCACATAATTCACTGGGCTTTCACAGTGTTTCTTAGCAGAACCATAAAGTTATTTAAGACAATTTGACGACGCTTAAAAAAACTTAAATAAAAAAGCACAACAAAACTCTATTTTTTCCTGGGGGGGTGGGTGTTGGTTCTGGTTAAGTTCAAAGCTGCACCATGATCTGCGGATATTAAAATTCAGTTTTTAACATAGTAAAGTTAAAATGTTAATTTTACAGAAATCAATAATATTTTTGGACGCAATCTGGCTACGTGAAATTTTCATTCCTTGTGATAACGCGCGTTATTATTCAGTGTTTGGTTATTATTAAGCATAAAACCTGAAAAACGGAATAGCTCTGTTATACCTTCCACGGGTATCGAAACCAAATTTCTGTGTCAGTCAGACTTATCACTGATCCATTTGGTTGATGTGGTTTTAAGGATGATATGTTATTATTGTTGTTGTCGTCGTCATCGTGCAGTATTTAAATGTAGCAACGATCATTCATGAATGATCAGTTTCTGACCGTTTCGTGTTTTCGTTCTGTGCTAACCCAACCCCAAAAGGGGGGGCTTCATTGAGTAAAATAATGATAGCAGTAGTGTAATACGAAAAGTGCTGAATATTAGTGGACAAGAGGTCGTTGTTCAGACTAAGGTGCTGAATATTAGTGGACAAGAGGTCGTCGTTCAGACTAAGGTGCTGAATATTAGTGGACAAGAGGTCGTTGTTCAGACTAAGGTGCTGAATATTAGTGGACAAGAGGTCGTCGTTCAGACTAAGGTACTGAATGTTAGTGGACAAGAGGTCGTCGTTCAGACTAAGGTGCTGAATATTAGTGGAGAAGAGGTCGTTGTTCACACTAAGGTGCTGAATATTAGTGGAAAAGAGGTCATTGTTCAGACTAAGGTACTGAATATTATTGGACTAGAGGTCGTTGTTCAGACTAAGATGCTGAATATTAGTGGAGAAGATGTCGTTGTTCAGACTAAGGTGCTGAATATTAGTGGAGAAGAGGTCGTCGTTTAGACTAAGATGCTGAATATTAGTGGACAAGAGGTCGTCGTTCAGACTAAGATGCTGAATATTAGTGGACAAGAGGTCGTCGTTCAGACTAAGGTGCTGAATATTAGTGGACAAGAGGTCGTTGTTCAGACTAAGATGCTGAATATTAGTGAACAAGAGGTTGTTGTTCAGACTAAGGTGCTGAATATTAGTGGAGAAGAGGTCGTTGTTCAGACTAAGGTGCTGAATATTAGTGGAGAAGAGGTCGTCGTTTAGACTAAGATGCTGAATATTAGTGGACAAGAGGTCGTCGTTCAGACTAAGGTGCTGAATATTAGTGGACAAGAGGTCGTTGTTCAGACTAAGGTGCTGAATATTAGCGGAGAAGAGGTCGCTGGAATGAGTATCTAGAGGTGTAAAAATTTCTCACAAAGTTTCATAATTATTTTTTTTACCAGTAAGGTATTTCAGGGATTTTCGTTTGTACGTTAGGCATGGCACGATCTGGTGGACAGGACACTATACTCCCAATCAACGAATCACATCACCGAATATGCTTATCCTTTCAGCTGTAGGGGTTTTATAATGTCCCGATCAATTCCACTTTTCTTTGATAAAAAGCATCCCAAGAATTAAAGGTGAATGATGGTGGCTGGCTGACTTCTAGTCCATCACTTCTAAATTAGGGACAGCTAGAGCAAAATAGCCCTTTAGCGGCTTTTGTTCGAAATTTCACAAAGAAACTAATGTTTCCAAATTCTTAGTAATACGTCCTATATGAATGAGCCGTATTTCACATCAACTAAAGAATGCTAATAAACATTTTTAATTAATGCATTGTTTTTTTCTCATTCATGGTTGTTAGTGTCCTACTAACAATATCATCACTCCAGAATACAACATCCAGTTAATCAGCTTATCACCAACTTAGAACAACAAAGAATTGTATTTGAATTCCCAATGGTTTGATGTTACAGTGACGTGATTCATTGGTATATCTTTTCTCTTTGTTAATAGTTGTTTGCGTTCCAAATAATTTGAAAAAAAAAAATTCTTATTTTGTAGAATAAATTTTAAGAATTTCGTCGGCTCAGCTTTCTTTTGTCTCATCTTCTGAATTATGTATTTTTAAATTAAAACATAATAAATTTAATAAAAAGAACTTTTCTAAAAAAAACTGAAATCCTTCAAGACGTTTAGAGCCGACAAAGATTTGAGTTTTTAAACTTATTACTTGGCCTAATTAACTTTTTTTGTTGTTGGATTTTTTCTTGATAAACGTTTCCAGTACACTCTATAATGTCAGAGTTACATATTTAAATGTTTAAATTTTAATGAATTGTGTTTGCTGATATCAGTTTGATTTAAATTAAAAGTTATGGAAAAATGTTTCTTGTTTTGTTTGGGTTTCGCGCAAAGCTACACGACGACTATCTTCGCTAGCTGTCCATAATTTAGCAGTGTAAGACTGCTAAAGACTGTAAGACCGTAAGCTGGAAAGCAGCTAGTCATCACCACCCACCGCCAACTCTTGGGCTACTCTTTTACCAACGGATAGTGAGATTGATTGTCACATTATTACGCCCTCACGGCTGAAAAGTCGAGCATGTTTGGTGCGACCGGAATTCAAACCCACGACCCTTAGATTACGAATTGAACACTTTAACCGACCTGGCCATGCCGGGCGGTAAAATGTAACCACTTTTTTTTTCCATTACATTGTGCCAATTTCAGGATAATTCATCTGATGAAATAACTCTGGTATTTCTATGCAGAAGAAATCAAGGTTTTCTTCTGAACACAAAGAAGGGCACACGGGTTCCCCAACAAAAGTCCATAATTAAATATACTTCAGCATTTGTCTTGTTTGCTACTTACGTATTATCCAGATTAACACAACAGATGGAATGTTTGTTTGGTTTGAATTTCGCGCAAAGCTACACGAGAACTATCTGCGCTAGCTGTCTTTAATTTTGCAGTGAAATGATCCCAGTGTTACCATCTACAGTAATATAACAGGTGAAATTATCCCATTGTTCCCGACATGGCCAGGTCGCGGGTTCGAATTCTCGTCACACCAACGTGTTCGCACCTTCAACCGTGGGGGCGTTATAATGTGACGGTCAATCCCACTATTCGTTGGTAAAAGAGTGGCCCAAGAGATGCCGATGTGTGGTGATGACTAGCTGCCTTCCATCTAGTCTTACACTGCTAAATTAGGGGCGACTAGCGCAGATTTCAAAACCAAAATAAACCACTCATAATAACACAAGAGATGACATAATCCCAGTGTTAGCACCTAGAGTAACACAACAGGTAGAATGATCCCAGTATTGCCATCAACAGTAACACAACAGATGAAATGATCCTAGTGTTGGTACTTAGAGAAACACAACAGGTAGGATGATCCCAGTATTGCCATCAACAGTAACACAACAGATGGAATGATCCTAGTGTTGCCACCTAGTGTAACACAACAGATGGAATGATCCCAGTGTTACCACCTAGTGTAACACAACAGATGGAATGATCCCAGTGTTGCCACCTACTGTAACACAACAGATGGCGTAATCCCAGTGTTGCCACCTAGTGTAACACAACAGATGGAATGATCCCAGTGTTGCCACCTAGTATAACACAACAGATGGAATGATCCCAGTGTTACCACCTAGTGTAACACAACAGATGGAATGATCCCAGTGTTACCACCTAGTGTAACACAAGAGATGGAATGATCCTAGTGTTACCATCTAGTGTAACACAACAGATGGAATGGTCCCAGTGTTGCAACCTAGTGTAACACAACAGATGGAATGATCCTAGTGTTACCACCTAGTGTAACACAACAGATGGAATGATCCCAGTGTTACCACCTAGTGTAACACAACAGATGGAATGATCCTAGTGTTACCACCTAGTGTAACACAACAGATGGAATGATCCCAGTGTTACCACCTAGTGTAACACAACAGATGGAATGATCCTGGTGTTACCACCTAGTGTAACACAACAGATGGAATGATCCCAGTGTTGCCACCTAGTGTAACACAACAGATGGAATGATCCCAGTGTTGTCACCTAGTGTAACACAACAGATGGAATGATCCAAGTGTTGCCACCTAGTGTAAACACAACAGATGGAATGAACCAGTGTTACCACCTAGTGTAAAACAACAGATAGAGTGATCCCAGTGTTGCTACCTAGTGTAACACAATAGATGGAATGATCCCAGTGTTGCCACCTAGTGTAACACAACAGATGGAATGATCCCAGTGTTGCCACCTAGTGTAACACAACAGATGGAATGATCCCAGTGTTGCCACCTAGTGTAACACAACAGATGGAATGATCCCAGTGTTGCCACCTAGTGTAACACAACAGATGGAATGATCCTAGTGTTACCACCTAGTGTAACACAACAGATGGAATGATCCCAGTGTTGCCACCTAGTGTAACACAACAGATGGAATGATCCCAGTGTTACCACCTAGTGTAACACAACAGATGGAATGATCCTAGTGTTGCCACCTAGAGTAACACAACATATGGAATGATCCTAGTGTTACCACCTAGTGTAACACAACAGATGGAATGATCCTAGTGTTACCACCTAGTGTAACACAACAGATGGAATGATCCCAGTGTTGCCACCTAGTGTAACACAACAGATGGAATGATCCCAGTGTTGCCACCTAGTGTAACACAACGGATGGAATGATCCCAGTGTTGCCACCTAGTGTAACACAACGGATGGAATGATCCCAGTGTTACCACCTAGTGTAACACAACAGATGGAATGATCCCAGTGTTGCCACCTAGTGTAACACAACGGATGGAATGATCCCAGTGTTACCACCTAGTGTAACACAACGGATGGAATGATCCCAGTGTTACCACCTAGTGTAACACAACGGATGGAATGATTCCAGTGTTGCCACCTAGTGTAACACAACGGATGGAATGATCCCAGTGTTACCACCTAGTGTAACACAACGGATGGAATGATCCTAGTGTTACCACCTAGTGTAACACAACAGATGGAATGATCCTAGTGTTACCACCTAGTGTAATACAACAGATGGAATGATCCTAGTGTTACCACCTAGTGTAACACAACAGATGGAATGATCCTAGTGTTGCCACTCAACAAGCGAAGTGACCAAAGTTATTTTTAGACTGTACATAAAATTCAAAGGAATTTTTTTTCTTCATTATTGTAGAAGAATTTTTGGTTGGTATCAATCGTCGAATAAAGTATGATAAGAAATGTTGTAATGTAAACATATATAATTAATTATACACAAATAAAGTGTGATAAGAAATGTTGTAATGTAAACATATATAATTAATTATACACAAATAAAGTATGATAAGAAATGTTGTAATGTAAACATATGTAATTAATTATACACAAATAAAGTATGATAAGAAATGTTGTAATGTAAACATATGTAATTAATTATACACAAATAAAGTGTGATAAGAAATGTTGTAATGTAAACATATATAATTAATTATACACAAATAAAGTATGATAAGAAATGTTGTAATGTAAACATATGTAATTAATTATACACAAATAAAGTATGATAAGAAATGTTGTAATGTAAACATATGTAATTAATTATACACAAATAAAGTATGATAAGAAATGTTGTAATGTAAACATATATAATTAATTATACACAAATAAAGTATGATAAGAAATGTTGTAATGTAAACATATATAATTAATTATACACAAATAAAGTATGATAAGAAATGTTGTAATGTAAACATGTATAATTAATTATACACAGATAAAGTATGATAAGAAATGTTGTAATGTAAACATATATAATTAATTATACACAAATAAAGTATGATAAGAAATGTTGTAATGTAAACATATATAATTAATTATACACAAATAAAGTATGATAAGAAATGTTGTAATGTAAACATATATAATTAATTATACACAGATAAAGTATGATAAGAAATGTTGTAATGTAAACATATATAATTAATTATAGACAAATAACACTATTTTCTGTACTTTTACAACATAAGTAATTAAGAAATAACACATACAATCCAGGAACAAAATTTGTGTTACGTCGTGCAATTATACAGTTTGAGAGTGTTAACGAAAAAATATGGTTTACTTGAAAATGATGTTGGATTGTTCAGTATTTATTTGCTTCTTGTGAACTTATTATGTAGTTATAGCCAATCAGTACAACTTATTATGTAGTTATAGCCAATCAGTACAACTTATTATGTAGTTATAGCCAATCAGTACAACTTATTATGTAGTTATAGCCAATCAGTACAACTCATTATGTAGTTATAGCCAATCAGTACAACTCATTATGTAGTTATAGCCAATCAGTACAACCTATTATGTAGTTATAGCCAATCAATACAACTTATTATGTAGTTATAGCCAATCAGTACAACTTTTTATGTAGTTATAGCCAATCAGTATAACTTATTATGTAGTTATAGCCAATCAGTACAACTTATTATGTAGTTATAGCCAATCAGTACAATTTTTTATGTAGTTATAGCCAATCAGTATAACTTATTATGTAGTTATAGCCAATCAGTACAACTTATTATGTAGTTATAGCCAATCAGTACAACTTATTATCCAATTACAACCAATCAGTACATTTCTCAACCAATATTTAAAACACTATACACAGACTATGAACGTAAACCAGTATACAATGAATAGGGACCACTTCGTTTTGTTTGTGTTTTTTTTTCAGACAGCCACTGTTGATATCAAACGTAAAAAAAATAGAGACATGTTTCATTATTGTGATTACGAATTGTTATTCTGTTTCCCTACCCGATATTTACATGGTGACCAACAAATCCATCAGATTTATTCAGCCTCGAGGTGTTTGAAGAAAATTTTCTTCCTACGTTGTTGACAGTTTCAAAGTTAAAAGCATTTTGCAATCACGCATAAAACTAGTTGTAAAACAATTATCTTCTTCCAAAGATAGTGAACTTCCTCTGACATCAGTCCAATACTTTTGTCAGAACAATTTAGTGCAGACAATGGTCATCGTCTTCTGTTACCTCTGACATTTTAAGAACGAGAAGTACAAATAATAAAGAAAAAACTTTATATGATTTATAACGGAAGATCCTTGCTATTCTACACCTGGAATTATTTTACTAATATCTTTTTTGATTAGAGACGTCTTCTGGAGCACATATTGAGCTTTAGTGTTATTTAAATGTGACATTTTCTGTTACCCTTGAAAGCAGCTTATCTTGTGTCACAAAAGTAAGCAATACAAATAGGTGGAGACGAAAGGTTTTCATTCAACACTTTGTGCATGCTCGATAATTAGGTGTGTACCTCTTAAAATGTGAACACAAAAATAAGTATATATATTTAAATATATATAAACAGGTGGAAAGGAAATGTTTAACAGTGTGTGGCCTGGCATGGTGAGGTGGGTTAAGGCGTTCGACTCCTATACGCTCGCCCTTTCAGTCTTGGGGACGTTATAAAGTACGCTCAATCCCACTATTCGTTGATAAAAGAGTAGCCCAAGAGTTGGCGGTGGGTGGCGATAACTAGCTGCCTTCCCTCAAGTCTTACAATGCTAAATTAGGAACGTATAGCTTTGCGCGAAATTCGAAACCAAACCAAAACCTTTCAGCTGTGGGAGCGTTATAATTTAACGCTCAATCCCACTATTCGTTAATAAAAAAGTAGCCCGAGAGTCTGCGGTGGGTGGTGATGACGAACTGCCTTCCCTCTAGTCTTACACTGCTAAATTCGGGACGGCTAGTGCAGGCAACCCTCGAGTAGCTTTGCGCGAAACTAAATAAAAACAAAAACAAACAATCAATATTGTAAACGAAGGACGACACAAAGTAATAATCGCGTTGTTGCATCAAATCGTTTTCTCCTAAGTCTCTTGAAATAATAAAACCGAGTAAAAATTTCTCGATTTGTTTATTTGTTTTTGTTCATTTTTCTCCAGCTTCGTCTCGCCGAATGTTCACAGAACTCAGAAAATAGGTTTTAGAACGTACACCAAGAGGAAGAGGGCTTCTATGTTTGTTATTCTTGAAGACCTGTGTCCCATTTATTAGTATCAACTATCACAGATCCTTTCTGTATTTTTTATTATGTTATTATTTGAATTGTAAAATATTTAACGAAAGTTACTGAAAGAGATAAATGTGGTAGATTTTTATTTATTTTTACCTGGAATAAACTTAGCTGGTAAATGTTGCTTAGCATCTTCGAATTTAAAGAACTGTTACGAATATAAATTCGTATATAGTACATTACAAGTTTATAATATAAGATTAGTTTTTCTTTCAGAATTATACAATTTTTCCTTGTTTCATCAAAGTGTGCATAGATGGCGTTAAATTACAAGAGTAATAAAAAAAACTTTTAAAGGTTGTGAATTCATGTGAATCATAAAACAAAGGTGAAATAAAGTATATATACAGTTTGGATTTAAGAAGATATGTTATTTTAGCTGTTTTAAATATCCAAATAGAACTGCCTAATTAAAGCTGTTTCAATTAAATACAAAATAACAACAACATTTAGAACTGCCACCTATTAAGGAAATGTCGAAACCTGATGAATTTAACTATCAGTTTCTATAGCTTTTGATCCCAATGACACAGCGGTGTTTCTGCGAACATACAAAACCGGAAAACTCTTTTCGATACCCATGGTGGGAAAGACGGCGTAGTTTCGTGCTTAATTAGAAATAAATCTATAACTTCTCTATTTTGATTGTTTATTTCAAATTTTTGCGTAACACAATTCAAAAACTGTTTAAGAAAGCCAATAAATGAGCTGACAAACCAGAAGGAAGACAAAAAGTCAATAGCCCCTTCCGCCAATTCTTGGATTAATCTTACCTGGACTTCACCAGCTCCTTTAAAATATCATTAATATAGAATATTATACAGTCTAAGTCCAACTGTATGCTGTGTTTAAAATGTAATTAGAACAATTTGATATTAATTTTAAGAGACAACATCTCACAACACGAACCATAAATTTCAACTACATAATGCTCCTTTATTGTTGTGAGATTAGAACAGTAACAACTGGCCAAAACTATTACTATTTTAATGTTGCTACAACTGGTCCATAGAAGATTTCTTTACAATTAAATTTATAGCAAAGTTTCAACAATGATTCAACAACAGAACTGAAACAATGATGTTGGTGCTAATTATGAACTCTGAAACTGACAAATAATTAAACAATGAAACTATTTGAAAGCATGATGTTGGTGCTAATTATGAACTCTGAAACTGACAAATGATTCAACAATGAAACTATTTGAAAGCATAGTGTTGGTGCTAATTATGAACTCTCAAGCTGACAAATAATTAAACAATGAAACTATTTGAAAGCATGGTGTTGGTGCTAATTATGAACTCTCAAGCTGACAAATAATTAAACTATGAAACTATTTGAAAGCATGGTGTTGGTGCTAATTATGAACTCTCAAGCTGAAAAAAATTAAACTATGAAACTATTTGAAAGCATGGTGTTGGTGCTAATTATGAACTCTCAAGCTGACAAATAATTAAACAATGAAACTATTTGAAAGCATGGTGTTGGTGCTAATTATGAACTCTCAAGCTGACAAATAATTAAACTATGAAACTATTTGAAAGCATGATGTTGGTGCTAATTATGAACTCTGAAACTGACAAATGATTCAACAATGAAACTATTTGAAAGCATAGTGTTGGTGCTAATTATGAACTCTCAAGCTGACAAATAATTAAACAATGAAACTATTTGAAAGCAAGGTGTTGGTGCTAATTATGAACTCTCAAGCTGACAAATAATTAAACAATGAAACTATTTGAAAGCATGGTGTTGGTGCTAATTATGAACTCTCAAGCTGACAAATAATTAAACTATGAAACTATTTGAAAGCATGGTGTTGGTGCTAATTATGAACTCTCAAGCTGAAAAATAATTAAACTATGAAACTATTTGAAAGCATGGTGTTGGTGCTAATTATGAACTCTCAAGCTGACAAATAATTAAACAATGAAACTATTTGAAAGCATGGTGTTGGTGCTAATTATGAACTCTCAAGCTGACAAATAATTAAACTATGAAACTATTTGAAAGCATTATGTTGGTGCTAATTATGAACTCTCAAGCTGACAAATAATTAAACAATGAAACTATTTAAAAGCAAAGTGTTGGTGCGAATTATGAACTCTCAAGCTGACAAATAATTAAACAATGAAACTATTTGAAAGCATGGTGTTGGTGCTAATTATGAACTCTCAAGCTGACAAATAATTAAACAATGAAACTATTTGAAAGCATGGTGTTGGTGCTAATTATGAACTCTCAAGTTGACAAATAATTAAACTATGAAACTATTTGAAAGCATGATGTTGGTGCTAATTATGAACTCTCAAGCTGACAAATAATTAAACAATGAAACTATTTAAAAGCAAAGTGTTGGTGCGAATTATGAACTCTCAAGCTGACAAATAATTAAAGAATGAAACTATTTGAAAGCATGGTGTTGGTGCTAATTATGAACTCTCAAGCTGACAAATAATTAAACAATGAAACTATTTAAAAGCAAAGTGTTGGTGCTAATTATTAACTCTCAAGCTGACAAATGATTCAACAATGAAACTATTTGAAAGCATGGTGTTGGTGCTAATTATGAACTCTCAAGCTGACAAATGATTAAACAATGAAACTATTTGAAAGCATGATGTTGGTGCTAATTGTGAACTCTGAAACTGACAAATGATTCAACAATGAAACTATTTGAAAGCATGGTGTTGGTGCTAATTATGAACTCTGAAACTGACAAATGATTCAACAATGAAACTATTTGAAAGCATGGTGTTGGTGCTAATTATGAACTCTCAAGCTGATAAATAATTAAACAATGAAACTATTTAAAAGCATGATGTTTGTGCTAATTATGAACTCTAAAACTGACAAATGATTAAGCAATGAAACTATTTAAAAGCAAAGTGTTGGTGCTAATTATGAACTCTCAAGCTGACAAATAAGTAAACAATGGAACTATTTGAAAGCATGGTGTTGGTGCTAATTATTAACTATCAAGCTGACAAATGATTAAACAATGAAACTATTTAAAACCAAAGTGTTGGTGCTAATTATGAACTCTCAAGCTGACAAATAATTAAACAATGAAACTATTTGAAAGCATGGTGTTGGTGCTAATTATTAACTCTCAAGCTGACAAATAATTAAACAATGAAACTATTTAAAAGCATGGTGTTGGTGCTAATTATGAACTCTAAAACTGACAAATGATTAAGCAATGAAACTATTTAAAAGCAAAGTGTTGGTGCTAATTATGAACTCTCAAGCTGACAAATAATTAAACAATGAAACTATTTGAAAGCATGGTGTTGGTGCTAATTATTAACTCTCAAGCTGACAAATGATTAAACAATGAAACTATTTAAAACCAAAGTGTTGGTGCTAATTATGAACTCTCAAGCTGACAAATAATTAAACAATGAAACTATTTGAAAGCATGGTGTTGGTGCTAATTATTAACTCTCAAGCTGACAAATAATTAAACAATGAAACTATTTAAAAGCATGATGTTGGTGCTAATTATGAACTCTGAAACTGACAAATGATTAAACAATGAAGCTATTTAAAAGCAAAGTGTTGGTGCTAATTATGAACTCTCAAGCTGACAAATAATTAAACAATGAAACTATTTGAAAGCATGATGTTGGTGCTAATTATGAACTCTCAAGCTGACAAATGATTCAACAATGAAACTATTTGAAAGCATGGTGTTGGTACTAATTATGAACTCTCAAGCTGACAAATAATTAAACAATGAGACTATTTGAAAGCAAGGTGTTGATGCTAATTATGAACTCTCAAGCTGACAAATAATTAAACAATGAAACTATTTGAAAGCATGATGTTGGTGATAATTATGAACTCTCAAGCTGACAAATAATTAAACAATGAAACCATTTGAAAGCAAGGTGTTGGTGCTGATTATGAACTCTGAATATACATTATGAAGATATTAGTCGTTATTTTATTTACCTTAATAGAAACGTCTCGTAATAACCTCAGTTTAAAATAAGAAATAAATATTGTTTACATCCCTAAGAAAGAGACGCTAGTGAGATCGACCATAATTCTGGACCACTTATCCTCCAAGACTTTGAACGTAATGAATACCTCGAATCGGTATTTATTTTGCATTATTCAATCCATTCCCATAATTCCATAAATCACTCGTTCATCTAGTCATTTTCTACATGTCGGTTTCTGTACACCTGTCTGTCCTTCTTCCTTCATGATTGTGATACACCTATCATGACGTAATACGTAATATGTTACATATCATATACTACAATCTGTTAGCCAATCCATTTTCCTTCGTACTATGATACGCTCTCATAAATACATCATTATACCTTCCTTCTTATATTCTCCGTAACATCCCTCTATACGAATGTCGACGTGAAATCGTCTCAATAATGTTTTCATTGTGCTTAGTTATTGTCCTTGGAATGAATGGTTAAATCCACTGACTTAGAATAATGTTAACTGAATAAAGACATTCCACGTCAAGATACTAAATGTGTCAACCTCATTCTTTATGATGGATGAGAACACATGAACATGAAACAAACTTACCAGTTGTCCTTGTTGCTTGAAGTTAAGCACAGCGTTAAGCAATGGGCTATCTGTGCTCTGCTCACCACGGGTATCGAAACCCAGTTGTCATGCTAGTGTAAACTTAGAGAGAAGATTAGGAACAAAACAAAACCTTCAAGCACAATAATTCTCTGTTGTACGTTGTAACTAAACACAAACAACAATGACATGACACGAATTAAACACATTCAAGTACAATAATTCTCTGTTGTACGTTGTAAATAAACACAGATATCACTCATGTGGAACGAATGGTGTTTGTTCGAAAATCAACAACACTTCCTCACAGATCGATGTGTTTGTTTGTGAGACAATGTCTTTCAGCGAGTGACCGTGCTAAATGCTGTTTTTTAAAACAGTAACATTTCTTTAAAGACAACTGCCTGCTTGAGGACCACTGTGTTTGATCAGCTGTCGACCATGTGTAAAGTATTAAACAACATGGCGGTACATGATCGGAGACAGACAAGTTACACCAATATCTCATCACCAAGATTCAGAAACAAGAAGAATAATTTATCCTTTAATAACTTCCTCAGGTTAAAATAGTTTTTGTGTTCAAGATCACATTTGCTCGAGTCAGTAATTTGCATTATACAAGCAGAGACATTTAAGGATACATACTAGTAGATGTCAGAGATTTAGTCATTTTGGTGAAACATATATATTAATGTATTCATGGCTCCATAGTTCCAAAGGATGCGGGTGCTCCACTTTAAAACGCTTCGCCACAAAGTTTCTCACAGCTCTGTTTATCAGAATATTAATATCATATGCTGTAGATAATGTGTGTTTGTTTATTCCCATTAGTAATATATTGTCACTTACACACTAGTAGCTGAGAACTATATCCCATGAAGACATATTCGTTACGAGTTGTACAACCGTTGCATACACTGAATACCAAACTTACGAAATCACTGTAAAAATAAACACAATTATTCGAGGAAATTAATACTTGCTAGAGAACATTAAACAGCACGTTTTTGATTATTCTTTGGTATCGTTCTACATTTGTATTAAATAATATATCTAGATCTCAAATATGTTTGTTGTTCAATTACACAACAAAATCTATATTTCAATATCATTAACACAACTAACACGATGACTTAATTGGGCATCCTTATAAACCAATAAACATTTAACACTTTACTTTCATCTAACTTGATTGTTGTAAACTAAACCACTATTGACACGTTGCTTTAATCTAACTTGATTGTTGTAAACTAAGCCACTATTGACACGTTACTTTAATCTAACTTAATTGTTGTAAACTAAACCACTATTGACACGTTACTTTAATCTAACTTGATTGTTGTGAACTAAGCCACTATTAACACTTTACTTTCATCTAACTTGATTGTTGTAAACTAAGCCACTATTGACACGTTGCTTTAATCTAACTTAATTGTTGTAAACTAAACCACTATTGACACGTTACTTTAATCTAACTTGATTGTTGTGAACTAAGCCACTATTAACACTTTACTTTCATCTAACTTGATTGTTGTAAACTAAGCCACTATTGACACGTTGCTTTAATCTAACTTAATTGTTGTAAACTAAACCACTATTGACACGTTACTTTAATCTAACTTGATTGTTGTAAACTAAGCCACTATTAACACGTTGTTTTAATCTAACTTGATTGTTGTAAACTAAACCACTATTAACACGTTGCTTTAATCTAACTTGATTGTTGTAAACTAAGCCACTATTAACACGTTGCTTTAATCTAACTTGATTGTTGTAAACTAAGCCACTATTAACACTTTACTTTCATCTAACTTGATTGTTGTAAACTAAGCGACTATTAACACGTTACTTTGATCTAACTTGATTGTTGTAAACTAAGTCAGTATTAACACGTTGCTTTAATCTAACTTGATTGTTGTAAACTAAGCCACTATTAACACGTTGATTTAATCTAACTTGATTGTTGTGAACTAAGCCACTATTAACACGTTGCTTTAATCTAACTTGATTGTTGTAAACTAAGCCACTATTAACACGTTGATTTAATCTAACTTGATTGTTGTGAACTAAGCCACTATTAACAAGTTGATTTAATCTAACTTGATTGTTGTGAACTAAGCCACTATTAACACGTTGCTTTAATCTAACTTGATTGTTGTAAACTAAGCCACTATTAACACGTTGATTTAATCTAACTTGATTGTTGTAAACTAAGCCACTATTAACACGTTGATTTAATCTAACTTGATTGTTGTGAACTAAGCCACTATTAACACGTTGATTTAATCTAACTTGATTGTTGTAAACTAAGTCAGTATTAATATGTTACTTTAATCCAACTTGATTGTTGTAAACTAAGCTACTGAAAAGTGGTAAGGATGAGACATATTGAAACCTAACCAATTTAATGTAATATTTAAATAACTTCAGGACCAATTACTTAATAGTAGATATTTATTTATATAGGACAAGACGTGACCTAATGACTTGCATGACTGGCTACTCGTAGGCCAGAAAGTAACAAAATTAATTAATAATAGAAGTTCAATGATGTTGTTGTAAACTTCTGGATAATGTGCATTAATGTCAAAAATGCCCCTTTGTTTATGTTTTTCCTTTTGATTTCGCGCAGTGCTACACAAGGGCTATCTGCACTAGTCGTCTCTAATTTAGCAGTGTAAGACTAGAGGAAATGCAGCTTGTCATCATCACCCACCGCCAACTCTTGGGCTACTCTTTTACCATTTACAACTCCCCCACGGCTGAAAGGGTGAGCATGTTTGGTGCGACGGGGATTCAAACCCTTGACCCTGAGATTGCGAGTCGAGCACCCTAACCCACTTAGCCATGCCGGGACATTTTTAGTTTAAACAGATCACTTCGAACAAACTGCCTTGAACTAACGTGAACCAAACAACGTAATACTAGTTGAGATTAATTTTTCAACTCATTTAGAAAGTAATTCTAATTCACATTTCCAGTCCCTTTCTATCTATTCTAACACAATTGGTCTGGCATGGCCAAGCGTGTTAAGGCGTTGGACTTATAATCCGAAGGTCGCGGGTTCGCATCCCGGTCGCGTCAAACATGCTCGCCCTTTCAGCTGTGGGGGCGTTATAATTTGACGGTCAATCCCACTATTCGTTGGTAAAAGAGTAGCCCAAGAGTTGGCGGTGGGTGGTGATGACTAGCTCCCTTCCCTCTAATGTTACACTGCTAAATTAGGTACAGCTAGCGCAGATAGCCCTCGTGTAGCTTTGTGCGAAATTCAATAACAAACAAACAAACTAACTAACTAAATCAATTAGTTATTATAGTAATCGAGACTTTTTATTCCAAGAACCTCAACTTAATAATACATTTTTAAAAACCCTAATAATACACGGAGTTTCGTTAAGATCAATCTATGAATTGTACGATATAAAAAAATTAGAAACTTAAATTTTCATTATCACGGATCTTAATACAAGTAATCTTTATTAAGTGGTGATAGTAATTAACGCCCGAAACTAATTACAACAAACCTGATTCGTTAATGTAAAACATAAAAACGTCACATGGTAATACTTTCATCCAGACACGATGTGTTGGCTTACATTGTGTATTAATAATCTGGTCTTTTAGTTTTTTGTCTGCAGTTATTCATTAACCCTACTCAGAAGTCGAAATGATCGCGTGTTTTGAGATACGGTTTTATGTTTAGCGCCATCTGCTACCTATTGTGAACTTTTCAAAGTAGTTTACGTTTGACTGTGAATATGGTATTGTTATAATTCTTATGAAGAAGGTAAACGGTGTCAGAAAAGCCCTGAAAGATCTCCATAATATGTCTTTATTATAGAAAGGAAAGGAAACTTCGCTAGCCATGAATGTTATTGTGAGCTCAACTATATTACTTTAAAATGGTATTGAAATAACTAAACTTAAACTAATTTATCACCTAATATATAAGTATCAAAATTATCTAATATATCATGATATTTGGTACAATATCTATCGTAATATCTTATTTCTAAAACTCCAAGTAAAATGTCTAATTTAGATTATTTATTTTACTGTTATTTTTGTGGTTATTTCTTCTGAAATTGTGAAGCTGACTTATCTATTTTTTCAATAATTATACAACTTATAATTGTTACTTTTAAAATATATTTATCTATCTAAGCCTCAAAATCTCGGCTCGCCAAACACAATGAATGTAACCTATATTATTACATAATCCAAAAGGCTGGATAACTCTTTACGAACTTGAACAAATTACTCCTTTAAGGGTTAAATGAAACTCAAATGAGTTAACCCTTTGTTACACTCCTTATTTTAAATACTTTAACACAAAACGGATTCTATCAAAATGTTCACAGACGTTCTTTAAACAGTTGCTATCAGTAGTACACGTTTTTTAATTCAACACAAAGTTCCACAAAAGGCTATCTATGCTCTGCCCAGCACGGGTATCAAAATCCGAGATCTAGCGTTGTAAGTTAGCACATATATCGCTGTGCTTGTAATTTTGAGTGTTGTATAACATTGTGTTTCTACACTATATAAACAATACTTTAGCATTGTATAACACTGTGTATCTACATTTAATAAACAATATTTTTGTCGCATATAACATTGTGTATCCATAGTTTATAAGTAATATTTTTAATGTTGTATAACATATGTATCTATACTTCATAAACAAAATATTTTAGAAATATGTAACATTGCGTATTTATGTTTCATAAAATATATTTTAGTTTTATACAGCATAATATATCTAGAGTTTATAAAAATTTTAGGGAAATATAACGTTTTTTATTGTTTTTAATTTCGATCAAAGCTACTCGAGGGCTATCTGCGCTAGCTGTCCCTACTTTTGCAATGTAAGACTAGAGGGAAGGCAGGTGGTCACTCACCTCCAACTGTTGGGCTACTCTTTTACCAACGAATAGTGAGATTAACCGTCACATTAAAACGCCTCCACGGCTGAAAAAGTGAGCATATATGGTGCGACAGGGATTTGCACCCGCGACCATCAGATTACGAGTTGAACACCTTAACCCACTTGGACATGCCGGGCCTATATATGACACTATGTACCTACACTTTATAAACAATATTTTAGTGGTGGACAACATTGTGTATCTTTGTTTCCAAACAATATTTTAGTGGTGGACAGCATTGTGTATCTTTGTTTCTAAACAATATTTTAGTGGTGGACAACATTGTGTATCTTTGTTTCTAAACAATATTTTAGTGGTGTATAGCATTGTGTATCTTTGTTTCTAAACAATATTTCAGTGGTGTATAACATTGTGTATCTTTGTTTCTAAACAATATTTTAGTGGTGTATAACATTGTGTATCTTTGTTTCTAAACAATATTTTAGTGGTGTACAACATTGTGTATCTTTGTTTCTAAACAATATTTCAGTGGTGTATAACATTGTGTATCTTTGTTTCTAAACAATATTTCAGTGGTGTATAACATTGTGTATCTTTGTTTCTAAACAATATTTCAGTGGTGTATAACATTGTGTATCTTTGTTTCTAAACAATATTTTAGTGGTGTATAACATTGTGTATTTTTGTTTCTAAACAATATTTCAGTGGTGTACAACATTGTGTATCTTTGTTTCTAAACAATATTTCAGTGGTGTATAACATTGTGTATCTTTGTTTCTAAACAATATTTTAGTGGTGGACAGCATTGTGTATCTTTGTTTCTAAACAATATTTCAGTGGTGTATAACATTGTGTATCTTTGTTTCTAAACAATATTTTAGTGGTGGACAGCATTGTGTATCTTTGTTTCTAAACAATATTTTAGTGGTGAACAACATTGTGTATCTTTGTTTCTAAACAATATTTCAGTGGTGTATAACATTGTGTATCTTTGTTTCTAAACAATATTTTAGTGGTGTATAACATTGTGTATCTTTGTTTCTAAACAATATTTCAGTGGTGTACAACATTGTGTATCTTTGTTTCTAAACAATATTTCAGTGGTGTATAGCATTGTGTATCTTTGTTTCTAAACAATATTTTAGTGGTGGACAGCATTGTGTATCTTTGTTTCTAAACAATATTTTAGTGGTGAACAACATTGTGTATCTTTGTTTCTAAACAATATTTCAGTGGTGTATAACATTGTGTATCTTTGTTTCTAAACAATATTTCAGTGGTGTATAACATTGTGTATCTTTGTTTCTAAACAATATTTTAGTGGTGGACAGCATTGTGTATCTTTGTTTCTAAACAATATTTTAGTGGTGAACAACATTGTGTATCTTTGTTTCTAAACAATATTTCAGTGGTGTATAACATTGTGTATCTTTGTTTCTAAACAATATTTTAGTGGTGTATAACATTGTGTATCTTTGTTTCTAAACAATATTTCAGTGGTGTACAACATTGTGTATCTTTGTTTCTAAACAATATTTCAGTGGTGTATAGCATTGTGTATCTTTGTTTCTAAACAATATTTTAGTGGTGGACAGCATTGTGTATCTTTGTTTCTAAACAATATTTTAGTGGTGAACAACATTGTGTATCTTTGTTTCTAAACAATATTTCAGTGGTGTATAACATTGTGTATCTTTGTTTCTAAACAATATTTCAGTGGTGTATAACATTGTGTATCTTTGTTTCTAAACAATATTTTAGTGGTGGACAGCATTGTGTATCTTTGTTTCTAAACAATATTTCAGTGGTGTATAACATTGTGTATCTTTGTTTCTAAACAATATTTTAGTGGTGGACAGCATTGTGTATCTTTGTTTCTAAACAATATTTTAGTGGTGAACAACATTGTGTATCTTTGTTTCTAAACAATATTTCAGTGGTGTATAACATTGTGTATCTTTGTTTCTAAACAATATTTTAGTGGTGTATAACATTGTGTATCTTTGTTTCTAAACAATATTTCAGTGGTGTATAACATTGTGTATCTTTGTTTCTAAACAATATTTTAGTGGTGGACAGCATTGTGTATCTTTGTTTCTAAACAATATTTCAGTGGTGTATAACATTGTGTATCTTTGTTTCTAAACAATATTTTAGTGGTGGACAGCATTGTGTATCTTTGTTTCTAAACAATATTTTAGTGGTGAACAACATTGTGTATCTTTGTTTCTAAACAATATTTCAGTGGTGTATAACATTGTGTATCTTTGTTTCTAAACAATATTTCAGTGGTGTATAACATTGTGTATCTTTGTTTCTAAACAATATTTCAGTGGTGTATAGCATTGTGTATCTTTGTTTCTAAACAATATTTCAGTGGTGTATAACATTGTGTATCTTTGTTTCTAAACAATATTTTAGTGGTGTATAACATTGTGTATCTTTGTTTCTAAACAATATTTCAGTGGTGTACAACATTGTGTATCTTTGTTTCTAAACAATATTTCAGTGGTGTATAGCATTGTGTATCTTTGTTTCTAAACAATATTTTAGTGGTGGACAGCATTGTGTATCTTTGTTTCTAAACAATATTTCAGTGGTGTATAACATTGTGTATCTTTGTTTCTAAACAATATTTTAGTGGTGTATAACATTGTGTATCTTTGTTTCTAAACAATATTTCAGTGGTGTATAACATTGTGTATCTTTGTTTCTAAACAATATTTTAGTGGTGGACAGCATTGTGTATCTTTGTTTCTAAACAATATTTCAGTGGTGTATAACATTGTGTATCTTTGTTTCTAAACAATATTTTAGTGGTGGACAGCATTGTGTATCTTTGTTTCTAAACAATATTTTAGTGGTGAACAACATTGTGTATCTTTGTTTCTAAACAATATTTCAGTGGTGTATAACATTGTGTATCTTTGTTTCTAAACAATATTTTAGTGGTGTATAACATTGTGTATCTTTGTGTCTAAACAATATTTCAGTGGTGTATAACATTGTGTATCTTTGTTTCTAAACAATATTTTAGTGGTGGACAGCATTGTGTATCTTTGTTTCTAAACAATATTTCAGTGGTGTATAACATTGTGTATCTTTGTTTCTAAACAATATTTTAGTGGTGTACAACATTGTGTATCTTTGTTTCTAAACAATATTTCAGTGGTGTATAACATTGTGTATCTTTGTTTCTAAACAATATTTCAGTGGTGTATAACATTGTGTATCTTTGTTTCTAAACAATATTTCAGTGGTGTATAACATTGTGCATCTTTGTTTCTAAACAATATTTTAGTGGTGTATAACATTGTGTATTTTTGTTTCTAAACAATATTTCAGTGGTGTACAACATTGTGTATCTTTGTTTCTAAACAATATTTCAGTGGTGTATAACATTGTGTATCTTTGTTTCTAAACAATATTTTAGTGGTGGACAGCATTGTGTATCTTTGTTTCTAAACAATATTTCAGTGGTGTATAACATTGTGTATCTTTGTTTCTAAACAATATTTTAGTGGTGGACAGCATTGTGTATCTTTGTTTCTAAACAATATTTTAGTGGTGAACAACATTGTGTATCTTTGTTTCTAAACAATATTTCAGTGGTGTATAACATTGTGTATCTTTGTTTCTAAACAATATTTTAGTGGTGTATAACATTGTGTATCTTTGTTTCTAAACAATATTTCAGTGGTGTACAACATTGTGTATCTTTGTTTCTAAACAATATTTCAGTGGTGTATAGCATTGTGTATCTTTGTTTCTAAACAATATTTTAGTGGTGGACAGCATTGTGTATCTTTGTTTCTAAACAATATTTTAGTGGTGAACAACATTGTGTATCTTTGTTTCTAAACAATATTTCAGTGGTTTATAACATTGTGTATCTTTGTTTCTAAACAATATTTCAGTGGTGTATAACATTGTGTATCTTTGTTTCTAAACAATATTTTAGTGGTGGACAGCATTGTGTATCTTTGTTTCTAAACAATATTTCAGTGGTGTATAACATTGTGTATCTTTGTTTCTAAACAATATTTTAGTGGTGGACAGCATTGTGTATCTTTGTTTCTAAACAATATTTTAGTGGTGAACAACATTGTGTATCTTTGTTTCTAAACAATATTTCAGTGGTGTATAACATTGTGTATCTTTGTTTCTAAACAATATTTTAGTGGTGTATAACATTGTGTATCTTTGTGTCTAAACAATATTTCAGTGGTGTATAACATTGTGTATCTTTGTTTCTAAACAATATTTTAGTGGTGGACAGCATTGTGTATCTTTGTTTCTAAACAATATTTTAGTGGTGAACAACATTGTGTATCTTTGTTTCTAAACAATATTTCAGTGGTGTATAACATTGTGTATCTTTGTTTCTAAACAATATTTCAGTGGTGTATAACATTGTGTATCTTTGTTTCTAAACAATATTTTAGTGGTGGACAGCATTGTGTATCTTTGTTTCTAAACAATATTTCAGTGGTGTATAACATTGTGTATCTTTGTTTCTAAACAATATTTCAGTGGTGTATAGCATTGTGTATCTTTGTTTCTAAACAATATTTCAGTGGTGTATAACATTGTGTATCTTTGTTTCTAAACAATATTTTAGTGGTGTATAACATTGTGTATCTTTGTTTCTAAACAATATTTCAGTGGTGTATAACATTGTGTATCTTTGTTTCTAAACAATATTTTAGTGGTGGACAGCATTGTGTATCTTTGTTTCTAAACAATATTTCAGTGGTGTATAACATTGTGTATCTTTGTTTCTAAACAATATTTTAGTGGTGGACAGCATTGTGTATCTTTGTTTCTAAACAATATTTTAGTGGTGAACAACATTGTGTATCTTTGTTTCTAAACAATATTTCAGTGGTGTATAACATTGTGTATCTTTGTTTCTAAACAATATTTTAGTGGTGTATAACATTGTGTATCTTTGTTTCTAAACAATATTTCAGTGGTGTATAACATTGTGTATCTTTGTTTCTAAACAATATTTTAGTGGTGGACAGCATTGTGTATCTTTGTTTCTAAACAATATTTCAGTGGTGTATAACATTGTGTATCTTTGTTTCTAAACAATATTTTAGTGGTGGACAGCATTGTGTATCTTTGTTTCTAAACAATATTTCAGTGGTGTATAACATTGTGTATCTTTGTTTCTAAACAATATTTTAGTGGTGGACAGCATTGTGTATCTTTGTTTCTAAACAATATTTTAGTGGTGAACAACATTGTGTATCTTTGTTTCTAAACAATATTTCAGTGGTGTATAACATTGTGTATCTTTGTTTCTAAACAATATTTCAGTGGTGTATAACATTGTGTATCTTTGTTTCTAAACAATATTTCAGTGGTGTATAACATTGTGTATCTTTGTTTCTAAACAATATTTTAGTGGTGGACAGCATTGTGTATCTTTGTTTCTAAACAATATTTTAGTGGTGAACAACATTGTGTATCTTTGTTTCTAAACAATATTTCAGTGGTGTATAACATTGTGTATCTTTGTTTCTAAACAATATTTCAGTGGTGTATAACATTGTGTATCTTTGTTTCTAAACAATATTTCAGTGGTGTATAACATTGTGTATCTTTGTTTCTAAACAATATTTTAGTAAAGCCTAACGCTGTTTCTCTAGAATTTTGAAACCATGATTTGGAGTGTTGTATCACTTTGTGTCTCCGGTCTTTACAAAATATAATCATATTTTTAGTCTCCTGGTGTGAAATTGTTTTACGAATGAAACGGGTGGGGGGTATATAATTAAAGAACACTTCATTAATTTAATGAAAACTTAGCGAAAAGTACTTACAATAAATGGTAACATATAATCTAGCTTTGGTATAATATAAAATTATAAAAGTTTTCCAAGTTATGTAGCTTTTCAGTTGCCATCAATGACAAATGCCACGTATCATTTTTGTATACCAGATAATTATATATGAGAAAATATTCATTACTGAGAAAACTAAAGTCTGTGTGAGTATGAAACACCTTTTATTTCTCACATAAGATTTTTATAAACTTTGCAGCATCAGAAATACGACGTAATTACAGCGTGTTTTGTCGAAAAGAAATAATATCCAGCCGTGGATAATTGGTACTGTTATCCTTTCAGCTGGATACACTGAGCGACATCAGTTCTGGCTTCGTAGAGTCACTTGACACACGTATAACATGTCTTTAGGTCTTGAAAGCTAAATAGGCCTATTGTTTTTAACACTGTATTAACCGCTTAGTATTAATTACGATATAACCCTTCTTGCACACGATACTTTAGGGAACAGATAATTTATAATAATGTAATATATTTTTTATATATTTATAACTTACAGACAGTCTTAAGGCCTCGCCTGGATCATCAAGTAAGTGCTCTGTATGCAAAATCTGATTTACTTTCTATTATGGTTTTCATATATCGTGCAGGGTATACTTGCTTGTGGAATATTCCGTATTAGGGAAACTTTTACATCAATTTATAGTAAACAAAGATATGAAAACAAATTTATAATGTTTAGGTGTTATTCTCCGAAAACCATCAAATCAATATAACCAATAGCCTTTTGTGAGTGATAAACCTCACGTTTTACAGCAACTGTTATTCATTTATTCATGATATATTTAACTAGTCCACTGTGAGCCCTAAACCATACCAGTATTAAAATATTATTTCTACAAAACGATTACAAAAAACTACCTTTACCCTCCGGGAATATATAATTCTTTTTTGTTAGAACAAACGTTTTGCCTTTGTGACATCCTCATGGTCAATATACAGAATATATCAAAATACCACTTTAAATATCTGAAATACTTTACTAGTGTGTCCGGTCAAGCTAACGAGTTGGCCAGGTGGGTTAAGGCGTTCGGCTTGTAATCTAATGATCGCGGGTTCGAATTCCCGTCGCACCAAACATGCTCGCCCTTTCAGCCGTGCGAGCGTTGTAATGTTACAGTCAATTCTACTATTCGTTAGTAAAAGAGTAGCCCAAGAGTTGGCGATGGGTGGTGATGACTAGTTGTCTTTCCTCTAGTCTTACACCGGTAACTTAGGGACGGATAGAGCAGATAGCCCTCGAATAGCTTCGCGCGAAATTCAAAAACAAACAAAAGAAACAAGCTAACAAATTCTGGTATTGTAGGTCTCGTGGGAAGCGTATGAGAAAGTGAAGACGTTTAAATATTGTAATTACCAGCTACAAATGTAAAATTCAAAACGGATTAAATAACAGAATCTACAAAAAAAAAATACAACAAGTATTAAGCCTAAAATCAAAATGTTGTTATTTATTTGCCTCACTTTAAAAACATACATCGGTAGGTTTATTAAGTAAATTACAATAGAATCTCATTCCTTGGTCTAAAATTAAAGAAGACACTGGCACATATCCTTTTATTAAATAGGACTGAACACTGCTATGTCATTGTTTTAAGTTTTACTTTATATTGTAAAGTGATCTAAAATTACCTCTACTCTGTATAACAAATACAATGTCCAACATTATTCTTGACCTTTTCAAATACTTAAATTAGTGGTTTTTTTGTTTTCTGTGCCTTACATGAACATTAGACGAAGGTTAACAGGACTAATTTCAATATCTTACATGAACATTAGGAGAAGGTTAACTGGACTAATTTCAATATCTTACATGAACATTAGAAGAAAATTAACTGGACTAATTTCAATATCATACATGAACATTAGAAGAAGGTTAACTGGACTAATTTCAATATCATACATGAACATTAGAAAAAGGTTAGCAGGACTAATTTCAATATCTTACATGAACATTAGGAGAAGGTTAACTGGACTAATTTCAATATCATACATGAACATTAGAAGAAGGTTAACTGAACTAATTTCGATATCTTACATGAACATTAGAAGAAAATTAACTGGACTAATTTCAATATCATACATGAACATTAGAAGAAGGTTAACTGGACTAATTTCAATATCATACATGAACATTAGAAAAAGGTTAGCAGGACTAATTTCAATATCTTACATGAACATTAGGAGAAGGTTAACTGGACTAATTTCAATATCATACATGAACATTAGAAGAAGGTTAACAGGACTAATTTCAATATCATACATGAACATTAGAATAAGGTTAACTGGATTAATTTCAATATCATACATGAACATTAGAAGAAGGTTAACTGGACTAATTTCAATATCATACATGAACATTAGAAGAAGGTTAACAGGACTAATTTCAATATCATACATGAACATTAGAAGAAGGTTAACTGGACTAATTTCAATATCTAACATGAACATTAGAAGAAGGTTAACTGGACTAATTTCAATATCATACATGAACATTAGAGAAAGGTTAACAGAACTAATTTCAATATCATACATGAACATTAGAAGAAGGTTAGCAGGACTAATTTCAATATCTTACATGAACATTAGGAGAAGGTTAACTGGACTAATTTCAATATCATACATGGACATTAGAATAAGGTTAACTGGACTAATTTCAATATCATACATGGACATTAGAATAAGGTTAACTGGACTAATTTCAATATCATACATGAACATTAGAGAAAGGGTAACAGGACTAATTTCAATATCTAACATGAACATTAGAAGAAGGTTAACTGGACTAATTTCAATATCATACATGAACATTAGAAGAAGGTTAACTGGACTAATTTCAATATCATACATGAACATTAGAGGAAGGTTAACAGGACTAATTTCAATATCTTACATGAACATTAGGAGAAGGTTAACTGGAATAATTTCAATATCATACACGAACATTAGAAGAAGGTTAACTGGACTAATTTCAATATCATACATGAACATTAGAAGAAGGTTAACTGGACTAATTTTAATATCATACATGAACATTAGAAGAAGGTTAACAGAACTAATATCAATATCATACATGTACATTAGAAGAAGGTTAACTGGACTAATTTCAATATCTTACATGAACATTAGAAGAAGGTTAACTAAACTAATTTTAATATCATACAAGAACATTAGAAGAAGGTTAACAGAACTAATATCAATATCATACACGAACATTAGAAGAAGGTTAACTGGACTAATTTCAATATCATACATGAACATTAGAAGAAGGTTAACTGGACTAATTGCAATATCATACATGAAGATTAGAAGAAGGTTAACAGGACTAATTTCAATATCATACATGAACATTAGGAGAAGGTTAACAGGACTAATTTCAATATATTACATGAACATTAGAAGAAGGGTAACTGGACTAATTTCAATATCATACATGAACATTAGAAGAAGGTTAGCAGGACTTATTTCAATATCATATATGAACATTAGAAGAAGGTTAACTAGACTAATTTCAATATCATACATGAACATTAGAAGAAGGTTAACTGGACTAATTTTAATATCATACATTAACATTAGAAGAAGGTTAACAGAACTAATATCAATATCATACATGTACATTAGAAGAAGGTTAACTGGACTAATTTCAATATCTTACATGAACATTAGAAGAAGGTTAACTAAACTAATTTTAATATCATACAAGAACATTAGAAGAAGGTTAACAAAACTAATATCAATATCATACACGAACATTAGAAGAAGGTTAACTGGACTAATTTCAATATCATACATGAACATTAGAAGAAGGTTAACTGGACTAATTGCAATATCATACATGAAGATTAGAAGAAGGTTAACAGGACTAATTTCAATATCATACATGAACATTAGGAGAAGGTTAACAGGACTAATTTCAATATATTACATGAACATTAGAAGAAGGGTAACTGGACTAATTTCAATATCATACATGAACATTAGAAGAAGGTTAGCAGGACTTATTTCAATATCATATATGAACATTAGAAGAAGGTTAACTAGACTAATTTAAATATCTTACATGAACATTAGAAGAAGGTTAACTGGACTAATTTCAATATCATACATGAACATTAGAAGAAGGTTAACAGGACTAATTTCAATATCATACATGAACATTAGAAGAAGGTTAACTGGACTAATTTCAATATCTAACATGAACATTAGAAGAAGGTTAACTGGACTAATTTCAATATCATACACGAACATTAGATGAAGGTTAACAGGACTAATTTCAATATCATACATGAACATTAGAGAAAGGTTAACAGAACTAATTTCAATATCATACATGAACATTAGACGAAGGTTAACTGGACTAATTTCAATATCATACATGAAGTTTAGAAGAAGGTTAACAAGACTAATTTCAATATCATACATGAACATTAGAAGAAGGTTAACAGGACTAATTTCAATATCTTACATGAACATTAGGAGAAGGTTAACTGGACTAATTTCAATATCATACACGAACATTAGAAGAAGGTTAACTGGACTAATTTCAATATCTTACATGAACATTAGAAGAAAATTAACTGGACTAATTTCAATATCATACATGAACATTAAAAGAAGGTTAACTGGACTAATTTCAATATCATACATGAACATTAGAAGAAGGTTAGCAGGACTAATTTCAATATCTTACATGAACATTAGGAGAAGGTTAACTGGACTAATTTCAATATCATACATGAACTATAGAAGAAGGTTAACTGGATTAATTTCAATATCATACATGAACATTAGAAGAAGGTTAACAGGACTAATTTCAATATCATACATGAACATTAGAAGAAGGTTAACTGGACTAATTTCAATATCTAACATGAACATTAGAAGAAGGTTAACTGGACTAATTTCAATATCATACACGAACATGAGAAGAAGGTTAACAGGACTAATTTCAATATCATACATGAACATTAGAAGAAGGTTAACAGAACTAATATCAATATCATACATGAACATTAGAAGAAGGTTAACTGGACTAATTTCAATATCTTACATGAACATTAGAAGAAGGTTAACTAAACTAATTTTAATATCATACATGAACATTAGAAGAAGGTTAACAGAACTAATATCAATATCATACACGAACATTAGAAGAAGGTTAACTGGACTAATTTCAATATCATACATGAACATTAGAAGAAGGTTAACTGGACTAATTGCAATATCATACATGAAGATGAGAAGAAGGTTAACAGGACTAATTTCAATATCATACATGAACATTAGAGAAGGTTAACAGGACTAATTTCAATATATTACATGAACATTAGAAGAAGGGTAACTGGACTAATTTCAATATCATACATGAACATTAGAAGAAGGTTAGCAGGACTAATTTCAATATCATATATGAACATTAGAAGAAGGTTAACTAGACTAATTTCAATATCTTACATGAACATTAGAAGAAGGTTAAGTGGACTAATTTCAATATCATACATGAACATTAGAAGATGGTTAACAGGACTAATTTCAATATCATACATGAACATTAGAAGAAGGTTAACTGGACTAATTTCAATATCTAACATGAACATTAGAAGAAGGTTAACTGGACTAATTTCAATATCATACACGAACATTAGAAGAAGGTTAACAGGACTAATTTCAATATCATACATGAACATTAGAGAAAGGTTAACAGAACTAATTTCAATATCATACATGAACATTAGACGAAGGTTAACTGGACTAATTTCAATATCATACATGAAGTTTAGAAGAAGGTTAACAGGACTAATTTCAATATCATACATGAACATTAGAAGAAGGTTAACAGGACTAATTTCAATATCTTACATGAACATTAGACGAAGGTTAACTGGACTAATTTCAATATCTTACATGAACATTAGGAGAAGGTTAACTGGACTAATTTCAATATCATACATGAACATTAGAAGAAGGTTAACTGGACTAATTTCGATATCTTACATGAACATTAGAAGAAAATTAACTGGACTAATTTCAATATCATACATGAACATTAGAAGAAGGTTAACTGGACTAATTTCAATATCATACATGAACATTAGAAAAAGGTTAGCAGGACTAATTTCAATATCTTACATGAACATTAGGAGAAGGTTAACTGGACTAATTTCAATATCATACATAAACATTAGAAGAAGGTTAACAGGACTAATTTCAATATCATACATGAACATTAGAATAAGGTTAACTGGATTAATTTCAATATCATACATGAACATTAGAAGAAGGTTAACTGGACTAATTTCAATATCATACATGAACATTAGAAGAAGGTTAACTGGACTAATTTCAATATCTAACATGAACATTAGAAGAAGGTTAACTGGACTAATTTCAATATCATACATGAACATTAGAGAAAGGTTAACAGAACTAATTTCAATATCATACATGAACATTAGAAGAAGGTTAGCAGGGCTAATTTCAATATCTTACATGAACATTAGGAGAAGGTTAACTGGACTAATTTCAATATCATACATGGACATTAGAATAAGGTTAACTGGACTAATTTCAATATCATACATGGACATTAGAATAAGGTTAACTGGACTAATTTCAATATCATACATGAACATTAGAGAAAGGGTAACAGGACTAATTTCAATATCTAACATGAACATTAGAAGAAGGTTAACTGGACTAATTTCAATATCATACATGAACATTAGAAGAAGGTTAACTGGACTAATTTCAATATCATACATGAACATTAGAGGAAGGTTAACAGGACTAATTTCAATATCTTACATGAACATTAGGAGAAGGTTAACTGGACTAATTTCAATATCATACACGAACATTAGAAGAAGGTTAACTGGACTAATTTCAATATCATACATGAACATTAGAAGAAGGTTAACTGGACTAATTTTAATATCATACATGAACATTAGAAGAAGGTTAACAGAACTAATATCAATATCATACATGTACATTAGAAGAAGGTTAACTGGACTAATTTCAATATCTTACATAAACATTAGAAGAAGGTTAACTAAACTAATTTTAATATCATACAAGAACATTAGAAGAAGGTTAACAGAACTAATATCAATATCATACACGAACATTAGAAGAAGGTTAACTGGACTAATTTCAATATCATACATGAACATTAGAAGAAGGTTAACTGGACTAATTGCAATATCATACATGAAGATTAGAAGAAGGTTAACAGGACTAATTTCAATATCATACATGAACATTAGGAGAAGGTTAACAGGACTAATTTCAATATATTACATGAACATTAGAAGAAGGGTAACTGGACTAATTTCAATATCATACATGAACATTAGAAGAAAGTTAGCAGGACTTATTTCAATATCATATATGAACATTAGAAGAAGGTTAACTAGACTAATTTCAATATCATACATGAACATTAGAAGAAGGTTAACTGGACTAATTTTAATATCATACATTAACATTAGAAGAAGGTTAACAGAACTAATATCAATATCATACATGTACATTAGAAGAAGGTTAACTGGACTAATTTCAATATCTTACATGAACATTAGAAGAAGGTTAACTAAACTAATTTTAATATCATACAAGAACATTAGAAGAAGGTTAACAGAACTAATATCAATATCATACACGAACAATAGAAGAAGGTTAACTGGACTAATTTCAATATCATACATGAACATTAGAAGAAGGTTAACTGGACTAATTGCAATATCATACATGAAGATTAGAAGAAGGTTAACAGGACTAATTTCAATATCATACATGAACATTAGGAGAAGGTTAACAGGACTAATTTCAATATATTACATGAACATTAGAAGAAGGGTAACTGGACTAATTTCAATATCATACATGAACATTAGAAGAAGGTTAGCAGGACTTATTTCAATATCATATATGAACATTAGAAGAAGGTTAACTAGACTAATTTCAATATCTTACATGAACATTAGAAGAAGGTTAACTGGACTAATTTCAATATCATACATGAACATTAGAAGAAGGTTAACAGGACTAATTTCAATATCATACATGAACATTAGAAGAAGGTTAACTGGACTAATTTCAATATCTAACATGAACATTAGAAGAAGGTTAACTGGACTAATTTCAATATCATACACGAACATTAGATGAAGGTTAACAGGACTAATTTCAATATCATACATGAACATTAGAGAAAGGTTAACAGAACTAATTTCAATATCATACATGAACATTAGACGAAGGTTAACTGGACTAATTTCAATATCATACATGAAGTTTAGAAGAAGGTTAACAGGACTAATTTCAATATCATACATGAACATTAGAAAAAGGTTAACAGGACTAATTTCAATATCTTACATGAACATTAGGAGAAGGTTAACTGGACTAATTTCAATATCATACACGAACATTAGAAGAAGGTTAACTGGACTAATTTCAATATCTTACATGAACATTAGAAGAAAATTAACTGGACTAATTTCAATATCATACATGAACATTAAAAGAAGGTTAACTGGATTAATTTCAATATCATACATGAACATTAGAAGAAGGTTAACAGGACTAATTTCAATATCATACATGAACATTAGAAGAAGGTTAACTGGACTAATTTCAATATCTAACATGAACATTAGAAGAAGGTTAACTGGACTAATTTCAATATCATACACGAACATGAGAAGAAGGTTAACAGGACTAATTTCAATATCATACATGGACATTAGAATAAGGTTAACTGGACTAATTTCAATATCATACATGAACATTAGAAAGGGTAACAGGACTAATTTCAATATCTAACATGAACATTAGAAGAAGGTTAACTGGACTAATTTCAATATCTAACATGAACATTAGAAGAAGGTTAACTGGACTAATTTCAATATCATACATGAACATTAGAAGAAGGTTAACTGGACTAATTTCAATATCATACATGAACATTAGAGGAAGGTTAACAGGACTAATTTCAATATCTTACATGAACATTAGGAGAAGGTTAACAGGACTAATTTCAATATCATACACGAACATTAGAAGAAGGTTAACTGGACTAATTTCAATATCTTACATGAACATTAGAAGAAGGTTAACTGGACTAATTTTAATATCATACATGAACATTAGAAGAAGGTTAACAGAACTAATATCAATATCATACATGAACATTAGAAGAAGGTTAACTGGACTAATTTCAATATCTTACATGAACATTAGAAGAAGGTTAACTAAACTAATTTTAATATCATACATGAACATTAGAAGAAGGTTAACAGAACTAATATCAATATCATACACGAACATTAGAAGAAGGTTAACTGGACTAATTTCAATATCATACATGAACATTAGAAAAAGGTTAACTGGACTAATTGCAATATCATACATGAAGATGAGAAGAAGGTTAACAGGACTAATTTCAATATCATACATGAACATTAGGAGAAGGTTAACAGGACTAATTTCAATATATTACATGAACATTAGAAGAAGGGTAACTGGACTAATTTCAATATCATACATGAACATTAGAAGAAGGTTAGCAGGACTAATTTCAATATCATATATGAACATTAGAAGAAGGTTAACTAGACTAATTTCAATATCTTACATGAACATTAGAAGAAGGTTATGTGGACTAATTTCAATATCATACACGAACATTAGAAGAAGGTTAACTGGACTAATTTCAATATCATACATGAACATTAAAAGAAGGTTAACTGGACTAATTTCAATATCATACATGAACATTAGAAGAAGGTTAGCAGGACTAATTTCAATATCTTACATGAACATTAGGAGAAGGTTAACTGGACTAATTTCAATATCATACATGAACATTAGAAGAACGTTAACTGGATTAATTTCAATATCATACATGAACATTAGAAGAAGGTTAACAGGACTAATTTCAATATCATACATGAACATTAGAAGAAGGTTAACTGGACTAATTTCAATATCTAACATGAACATTAGAAGAAGGTTAACTGGACTAATTTCAATATCATACACGAACATGAGAAGAAGGTTAACAGGACTAATTTCAATATCATACATGAACATTAGAAGAAGGTTAACAGAACTAATATCAATATCATACATGAACATTAGAAGAAGGTTAACTGGACTAATTTCAATATCTTACATGAACATTAGAAGAAGGTTAACTAAACTAATTTTAATATCATACATGAACATTAGAAGAAGGTTAACAGAACTAATATCAATATCATACACGAACATTAGAAGAAGGTTAACTGGACTAATTTCAATATCATACATGAACATTAGAAGAAGGTTAACTGGACTAATTG
Organism: Tachypleus tridentatus; assembly: GCF_004210375.1. Taxonomy (NCBI): domain Eukaryota; kingdom Metazoa; phylum Arthropoda; class Merostomata; order Xiphosura; family Limulidae; genus Tachypleus; species Tachypleus tridentatus. The sequence goes on from NC_134835.1 coordinate 22,557,942, forward strand.
CAATATCATACATGAAGATGAGAAGAAGGTTAACAGGACTAATTTCAATATCATACATGAACATTAGGAGAAGGTTAACAGGACTAATTTCAATATATTACATGAACATTAGAAGAAGGGTAACTGGACTAATTTCAATATCATACATGAACATTAGAAGAAGGTTAGCAGGACTAATTTCAATATCATATATGAACATTAGAAGAAGGTTAACTAGACTAATTTCAATATCTTACATGAACATTAGAAGAAGGTTAAGTGGACTAATTTCAATATCATACATGAACATTAGAAGATGGTTAACAGGACTAATTTCAATATCATACATGAACATTAGAAGAAGGTTAACTGGACTAATTTCAATATCTAACATGAACATTAGAAGAAGGTTAACTGGACTAATTTCAATATCATACACGAACATTAGAAGAAGGTTAACAGGACTAATTTCAATATCTTACATGAACATTAGACGAAGGTTAACTGGACTAATTTCAATATCTTACATGAACATTAGGAGAAGGTTAACTGGACTAATTTCAATATCATACATGAACATTAGAAGAAGGTTAACTGGACTAATTTCGATATCTTACATGAACATTAGAAGAAAATTAACTGGACTAATTTCAATATCATACATGAACATTAGAAGAAGGTTAACTGGACTAATTTCAATATCATACATGAACATTAGAAAAAGGTTAGCAGGACTAATTTCAATATCTTACATGAACATTAGGAGAAGGTTAACTGGACTAATTTCAATATCATACATGAACATTAGAAGAAGGTTAACAGGACTAATTTCAATATCATACATGAACATTAGAATAAGGTTAACTGGATTAATTTCAATATCATACATGAACATTAGAAGAAGGTTAACTGGACTAATTTCAATATCATACATGAACATTAGAAGAAGGTTAACAGGACTAATTTCAATATCATACATGAACATTAGAAGAAGGTTAACTGGACTAATTTCAATATCTAACATGAACATTAGAAGAAGGTTAACTGGACTAATTTCAATATCATACATGAACATTAGAGAAAGGTTAACAGAACTAATTTCAATATCATACATGAACATTAGAAGAAGGTTAGCAGGGCTAATTTCAATATCTTACATGAACATTAGGAGAAGGTTAACTGGACTAATTTCAATATCATACATGGACATTAGAATAAGGTTAACTGGACTAATTTCAATATCATACATGGACATTAGAATAAGGTTAACTGGACTAATTTCAATATCATACATGAACATTAGAGAAAGGGTAACAGGACTAATTTCAATATCTAACATGAACATTAGAAGAAGGTTAACTGGACTAATTTCAATATCATACATGAACATTAGAAGAAGGTTAACTGGACTAATTTCAATATCATACATGAACATTAGAAGAAGGTTAACTAGACTAATTTCAATATCATACATGAACATTAGAAGAAGGTTAACTGGACTAATTTTAATATCATACATTAACATTAGAAGAAGGTTAACAGAACTAATATCAATATCATACATGTACATTAGAAGAAGGTTAACTGGACTAATTTCAATATCTTACATGAACATTAGAAGAAGGTTAACTAAACTAATTTTAATATCATACAAGAACATTAGAAGAAGGTTAACAAAACTAATATCAATATCATACACGAACATTAGAAGAAGGTTAACTGGACTAATTTCAATATCATACATGAAGATTAGAAGAAGGTTAACTGGACTAATTGCAATATCATACATGAAGATTAGAAGAAGGTTAACAGGACTAATTTCAATATCATACATGAACATTAGGAGAAGGTTAACAGGACTAATTTCAATATATTACATGAACATTAGAAGAAGGCTAACTGGACTAATTTCAATATCATACATGAACATTAGAAGAAAGTTAGCAGGACTTATTTCAATATCATATATGAACATTAGAAGAAGGTTAACTAGACTAATTTCAATATCATACATGAACATTAGAAGAAGGTTAACTGGACTAATTTTAATATCATACATTAACATTAGAAGAAGGTTAACAGAACTAATATCAATATCATACATGTACATTAGAAGAAGGTTAACTGGACTAATTTCAATATCTTACATGAACATTAGAAGAAGGTTAACTAAACTAATTTTAATATCATACAAGAACATTAGAAGAAGGTTAACAGAACTAATATCAATATCATACACGAACATTAGAAGAAGGTTAACTGGACTAATTTCAATATCATACATGAACATTAGAAGAAGGTTAACTGGACTAATTGCAATATCATACATGAAGATTAGAAGAAGGTTAACAGGACTAATTTCAATATCATACATGAACATTAGGAGAAGGTTAACAGGACTAATTTCAATATATTACATGAACATTAGAAGAAGGGTAACTGGACTAATTTCAATATCATACATGAACATTAGAAGAAGGTTAGCAGGACTTATTTCAATATCATATATGAACATTAGAAGAAGGTTAACTAGACTAATTTCAATATCTTACATGAACATTAGAAGAAAGTTAACTGTACTAATTTCAATATCATACATGAACATTAGAAGAAGGTTAACAGGACTAATTTCAATATCATACATGAACATTAGAAGAAGGTTAACTGGACTAATTTCAATATCTAACATGAACATTAGAAGAAGGTTAACTGGACTAATTTCAATATCATACACGAACATTAGATGAAGGTTAACAGGACTAATTTCAATATCATACATGAACATTAGAGAAAGGTTAACAGAACTAATTTCAATATCATACATGAACATTAGACGAAGGTTAACTGGACTAATTTCAATATCATACATGAAGTTTAGAAGAAGGTTAACAGGACTAATTTCAATATCATACATGAACATTAGAAGAAGTTTAACAGGACTAATTTCAATATCTTACATGAACATTAGGAAAAGGTTAACTGGACTAATTTCAATATCATACACGAACATTAGAAGAAGGTTAACTGGACTAATTTCAATATCTTACATGAACATTAGAAGAAAATTAACTGGACTAATTTCAATATCATACATGAACATTAAAAGAAGGTTAACTGGACTAATTTCAATATCATACATGAACATTAGAAGAAGGTTAGCAGGACTAATTTCAATATCTTACATGAACATTAGGAGAAGGTTAACTGGACTAATTTCAATATCATACATGAACATTAGAAGAAGGTTAACTGGATTAATTTCAATATCATACATGAACATTAGAAGAAGGTTAACAGGACTAATTTCAATATCATACATGAACATTAGAAGAAGGTTAACTGGACTAATTTCAATATCTAACATGAACATTAGAAGAAGGTTAACTGGACTAATTTCAATATCATACATGAACATGAGAAGAAGGTTAACAGGACTAATTTCAATATCATACATGGACATTAGAATAAGGTTAACTGGACTAATTTCAATATCATACATGAACATTAGAGAAAGGGTAACAGGACTAATTTCAATATCTAACATGAACATTAGAAGAAGGTTAACTGGACTAATTTCAATATCTAACATGAACATTAGAAGAAGGTTAACTGGACTAATTTCAATATCATACATGAACATTAGAAGAAGGTTAACTGGACTAATTTCAATATCATACATGAACATTAGAGGAAGGTTAACAGGACTAATTTCAATATCTTACATGAACATTAGGAGAAGGTTAACTGGACTAATTTCAATATCATACACGAACATTAGAAGAAGGTTAACTGGACTAATTTCAATATCTTACATGAACATTAGAAGAAGGTTAACTGGACTAATTTTAATATCATACATGAACATTAGAAGAAGGTTAACAGAACTAATATCAATATCATACATGAACATTAGAAGAAGGTTAACTGGACTAATTTCAATATCTTACATGAACATTAGAAGAAGGTTAACTAAACTAATTTTAATATCATACATGAACATTAGAAGAAGGTTAACAGAACTAATATCAATATCATACATGAACATTAGAAGAAGGTTAACTGGACTAATTTCAATATCATACATGAACATTAGAAAAGGTTAACTGGACTAATTTCAATATCATACATGAAGATGAGAAGAAGGTTAACAGGACTAATTTCAATATCATACATGAACATTAGGAGAAGGTTAACAGGACTAATTTCAATATATTACATGAACATTAGAAGAAGGGTAACTGGACTAATTTCAATATCATACATGAACATTAGAAGAAGGTTAGCAGGACTAATTTCAATATCATATATGAACATTAGAAGAAGGTTAACTAGACTAATTTCAATATCTTACATGAACATTAGAAGAAGGTTATGTGGACTAATTTCAATATCATACATGAACATTAGAAGATGGTTAACAGGACTAATTTCAATATCATACATGAACATTAGAAGAAGGTTAACTGGACTAATTTCAATATCTAACATGAACATTAGAAGAAGGTTAACTGGACTAATTTCAATATCATACACGAACATTAGAAGAAGGTTAACAGGACTAATTTCAATATCATACATGAACATTAGAGAAAGGTTAACAGAACTAATTTCAATATCATACATGAACATTAGACGAAGGTTAACTGGACTAATTTCAATATCATACATGAAGTTTAGAAGAAGGTTAACAGGACTAATTTCAATATATTACATGAACATTAGAAGAAGGGTAACTGGACTAATTTCAATATCATACATGAACATTAGAAGAAGGTTAGCAGGACTAATTTCAATATCATATATGAACATTAGAAGAAGGTTAACTAGACTAATTTCAATATCTTACATGAACATTAGAAGAAGGTTAAGTGGAATAATTTCAATATCATACATGAACATTAGAAGATGGTTAACAGGACTAATTTCAATATCATACATGAACATTAGAAGAAGGTTAACTGGACTAATTTCAATATCTAACATGAACATTAGAAGAAGGTTAACTGGACTAATTTCAATATCATACACGAACATTAGAAGAAGGTTAACAGGACTAATTTCAATATCATATATGAACATTAGAGAAAGGTTAACAGAACTAATTTCAATATCATACATGAACATTAGACGAAGGTTAACTGGACTAATTTCAATATCATACATGAAGTTTAGAAGAAGGTTAACAGGACTAATTTCAATATCATACATGAACATTAGAAGAAGGTTAACAGGACTAATTTCAATATCTTACATGAACATTAGACGAAGGTTAACTGGACTAATTTCAATATCTTACATGAACATTAGGAGAAGGTTAACTGGACTAATTTCAATATCATACATGAACATTAGAAGAAGGTTAACTGGACTAATTTCAATATCTTACATGAACATTAGAAGAAGGTTAACTGGACTAATTTCAATATCATACATGAACATTAGAAGAAGGTTAACAGGACTAATTTCAATATCATACATGAACATTAGAAGAAGGTTAACTGGACTAATTTCAATATCTAACATGAACATTAGAAGAAGGTTAACTGGACTAATTTCAATATCATACATGAACATTAGAGAAAGGTTAACAGAACTAATTTCAATATCATACATGAACATTAGAAGAAGGTTAGCAGGACTAATTTCAATATCTTACATGAACATTAGGAGAAGGTTAACTGGACTAATTTCAATATCATACATGGACATTAGAAGAAGGTTAACTGGACTAATTTCAATATCATACATGGACATTAGAATAAGGTTAACTGGACTAATTTCAATATCATACATGAACATTAGAGAAAGGGTAACAGGACTAATTTCAATATCTAACATGAACATTAGAAGAAGGTTAACTGGACTAATTTCAATATCATACATGAACATTAGAAGAAGGTTAACTGGACTAATTTCAATATCATACATGAACATTAGAAGAAGGTTAACTGGACTAATTTCAATATCATACATGAACATTAGAGGAAGGTTAACAGGACTAATTTCAATATCTTACATGAACATTAGGAGAAGGTTAACTGGACTAATTTCAATATCATACACGAACATTAGAAGAAGGTTAACTGGACTAATTTCAATATCATACATGAACATTAGAAGAAGGTTAACTGGACTAATTTTAATATCATACATGAACATTAGAAGAAGGTTAACAGAACTAATATCAATATCATACATGTACATTAGAAGAAGGTTAACTGGACTAATTTCAATATCTTACATGAACATTAGAAGAAGGTTAACTAAACTAATTTTAATATCATACAAGAACATTAGAAGAAGGTTAACAGAACTAATATCAATATCATACACGAACATTAGAAGAAGGTTAACTGGACTAATTTCAATATCATACATGAACATTAGAAGAAGGTTAACTGGACTAATTGCAATATCATACATGAAGATTAGAAGAAGGTTAACAGGACTAATTTCAATATCATACATGAACATTAGGAGAAGGTTAACAGGACTAATTTCAATATATTACATGAACATTAGAAGAAGGGTAACTGGACTAATTTCAATATCATACATGAACATTAGAAGAAGGTTAGCAGGACTTATTTCAATATCATATATGAACATTAGAAGAAGGTTAACTAGACTAATTTCAATATCATACATGAACATTAGAAGAAGGTTAACTGGACTAATTTTAATATCATACATTAACATTAGAAGAAGGTTAACAGAACTAATATCAATATCATACATGTACATTAGAAGAAGGTTAACTGGACTAATTTCAATATCTTACATGAACATTAGAAGAAGGTTAACTAAACTAATTTTAATATCATACAAGAACATTAGAAGAAGGTTAACAGAACTAATATCAATATCATAAACGAACATTAGAAGATGGTTAACTGGACTAATTTCAATATCATACATGAACATTAGAAGAAGGTTAACTGGACTAATTGCAATATCATACATGAAGATTAGAAGAAGGTTAACAGGACTAATTTCAATATCATACATGAACATTAGGAGAAGGTTAACAGGACTAATTTCAATATATTACATGAACATTAGAAGAAGGGTAACTGGACTAATTTCAATATCATACATGAACATTAGAAGAAGGTTAGCAGGACTTATTTCAATATCATATATGAACATTAGAAGAAGGTTAACTAGACTAATTTCAATATCTTACATGAACATTAGAAGAAGGTTAACAGGACTAATTTCAATATCATACATGAACATTAGAAGAAGGTTAACTGGACTAATTTCAATATCTAACATGAACATTAGAAGAAGGTTAACTGGACTAATTTCAATATCATACACGAACATTAGATGAAGGTTAACAGGACTAATTTCAATATCATACATGAACATTAGAGAAAGGTTAACAGAACTAATTTCAATATCATACATGAACATTAGACGAAGGTTAACTGGACTAATTTCAATATCATACATGAAGTTTAGAAGAAGGTTAACAGGACTAATTTCAATATCATACATGAACATTAGAAGAAGGTTAACAGGACTAATTTCAATATCTTACATGAACATTAGGAGAAGGTTAACTGGACTAATTTCAATATCATACACGAACATTAGAAGAAGGTTAACTGGACTAATTTCAATATCTTACATGAACATTAGAAGAAAATTAACTGGACTAATTTCAATATCATACATGAACATTAGAATAAGGTTAACTGGATTAATTTCAATATCATACATGAACATTAGAAGAAGGTTAACTGGACTAATTTCAATATCATACATGAACATTAGAAGAAGGTTAACAGGACTAATTTCAATATCATACATGAACATTAGAAGAAGGTTAACTGGACTAATTTCAATATCTAACATGAACATTAGAAGAAGGTTAACTGGACTAATTTCAATATCATACATGAACATTAGAGAAAGGTTAACAGAACTAATTTCAATATCATACATGAACATTAGAAGAAGGTTAGCAGGACTAATTTCAATATCTTACATGAACATTAGGAGAAGGTTAACTGGACTAATTTCAATATCATACATGGACATTAGAATAAGGTTAACTGGACTAATTTCAATATCATACATGGACATTAGAATAAGGTTAACTGGACTAATTTCAATATCATACATGAACATTAGAGAAAGGGTAACAGGACTAATTTCAATATCTAACATGAACATTAGAAGAAGGTTAACTGGACTAATTTCAATATCATACATGAACATTAGAAGAAGGTTAACTGGACTAATTTCAATATCATACATGAACATTAGAGGAAGGTTAACAGGACTAATTTCAATATCTTACATGAACATTAGGAGAAGGTTAACTGGACTAATTTCAATATCATACACGAACATTAGAAGAAGGTTAACTGGACTAATTTCAATATCATACATGAACATTAGAAGAAGGTTAACTGGACTAATTTTAATATCATACATGAACATTAGAAGAAGGTTAACAGAACTAATATCAATATCATACATGTACATTAGAAGAAGGTTAACTGGACTAATTTCAATATCTTACATGAACATTAGAAGAAGGTTAACTAAACTAATTTTAATATCATACAAGAACATTAGAAGAAGGTTAACAGAACTAATATCAATATCATACACGAACATTAGAAGAAGGTTAACTGGACTAATTTCAATATCATACATGAACATTAGTAGAAGGTTAACTGGACTAATTGCAATATCATACATGAAGATTAGAAGAAGGTTAACAGGATTAATTTCAATATCATACATGAACATTAGGAGAAGGTTAACAGGACTAATTTCAATATATTACATGAACATTAGAAGAAGGGTAACTGGACTAATTTCAATATCATACATGAACATTAGAAGAAGGTTAGCAGGACTTATTTCAATATCATATATGAACATTAGAAGAAGGTTAACTAGACTAATTTCAATATCATACATGAACATTAGAAGAAGGTTAACTGGACTAATTTTAATATCATACATTAACATTAGAAGAAGGTTAACAGAACTAATATCAATATCATACATGTACATTAGAAGAAGGTTAACTGGACTAATTTCAATATCTTACATGAACATTAGAAAAAGGTTAACTAAACTAATTTTAATATCATACAAGAACATTAGAAGAAGGTTAACAGAACTAATATCAATATCATACACGAACATTAGAAGAAGGTTAACTGGACTAATTTCAATATCATACATGAACATTAGAAGAAGGTTAACTGGACTAATTGCAATATCATACATGAAGATTAGAAGAAGGTTAACAGGACTAATTTCAATATCATACATGAACATTAGGAGAAGGTTAACAGGACTAATTTCAATATATTACATGAACATTAGAAGAAGGGTAACTGGACTAATTTCAATATCATACATGAACATTAGAAGAAGGTTAGCAGGACTTATTTCAATATCATATATGAACATTAGAAGAAGGTTAACTAGACTAATTTCAATATCTTACATGAACATTAGAAGAAGGTTAACAGGACTAATTTCAATATCATACATGAACATTAGAAGAAGGTTAACTGGACTAATTTCAATATCTAACATGAACATTAGAAGAAGGTTAACTGGACTAATTTCAATATCATACACGAACATTAGATGAAGGTTAACAGGACTAATTTCAATATCATACATGAACATTAGAGAAAGGTTAACAGAACTAATTTCAATATCATACATGAACATTAGACGAAGGTTAACTGGACTAATTTCAATATCATACATGAAGTTTAGAAGAAGGTTAACAGGACTAATTTCAATATCATACATGAACATTAGAAGAAGGTTAACAGGACTAATTTCAATATCCTACATGAACATTAGGAGAAGGTTAACTGGACTAATTTCAATATCATACACGAACATTAGAAGAAGGTTAACTGGACTAATTTCAATATCTTACATGAACATTAGAAGAAAATTAACTGGACTAATTTCAATATCATACATGAACATTAAAAGAAGGTTAACTGGACTAATTTCAATATCATACATGAACATTAGAAGAAGGTTAGCAGGACTAATTTCAATATCTTACATGAACATTAGGAGAAGGTTAACTGGACTAATTTCAATATCATACATGAACATTAGAAGAAGGTTAACAGGACTAATTTCAATATCATACATGAACATTAGAAGAAGGTTAACTGGACTAATTTCAATATCTAACATGAACATTAGAAGAAGGTTAACTGGACTAATTTCAATATCATACACGAACATGAGAAGAAGGTTAACAGGACTAATTTCAATATCATACATGGACATTAGAATAAGGTTAACTGGACTAATTTCAATATCATACATGAACATTAGAGAAAGGGTAACAGGACTAATTTCAATATCTAACATGAACATTAGAACAAGGTTAACTGGACTAATTTCAATATCATACATGAACATTAGAAGAAGGTTAACTGGACTAATTTCAATATCATACATGAACATTAGAGGAAGGTTAACAGGACTAATTTCAATATCTTACATGAACATTAGGAGAAGGTTAACTGGACTAATTTCAATATCATACACGAACATTAGAAGAAGGTTAACTGGACTAATTTCAATATCTTACATGAACATTAGAAGAAGGTTAACTGGACTAATTTTAATATCATACATGAACATTAAAAGAAGGTTAACAGAACTAATATCAATATCATACATGAACATTAGAAGAAGGTTAACTGGACTAATTTCAATATCTTACATGAACATTAGAAGAAGGTTAACTAAACTAATTTTAATATCATACATGAACATTAGAAGAAGGTTAACAGAACTAATATCAATATCATACACGAACATTAGAAGAAGGTTAACTGGACTAATTTCAATATCATACATGAACATTAGAAAAAGGTTAACTGGACTAATTGCAATATCATACATGAAGATGAGAAGAAGGTTAACAGGACTAATTTCAATATCATACATGAACATTAGGAGAAGGTTAACAGGACTAATTTCAATATCATACATGAACATTAGAAGAAGGTTAACTGGACTAATTTTAATATCATACATTAACATTAGAAGAAGGTTAACAGAACTAATATCAATATCATACATGTACATTAGAAGAAGGTTAACTGGACTAATTTCAATATCTTACATGAACATTAGAAAAAGGTTAACTAAACTAATTTTAATATCATACAAGAACATTAGAAGAAGGTTAACAGAACTAATATCAATATCATACACGAACATTAGAAGAAGGTTAACTGGACTAATTTCAATATCATACATGAACATTAGAAGAAGGTTAACTGGACTAATTGCAATATCATACATGAAGATTAGAAGAAGGTTAACAGGACTAATTTCAATATCATACATGAACATTAGGAGAAGGTTAACAGGACTAATTTCAATATATTACATGAACATTAGAAGAAGGGTAACTGGACTAATTTCAATATCATACATGAACATTAGAAGAAGGTTAGCAGGACTTATTTCAATATCATATATGAACATTAGAAGAAGGTTAACTAGACTAATTTCAATATCTTACATGAACATTAGAAGAAGGTTAACAGGACTAATTTCAATATCATACATGAACATTAGAAGAAGGTTAACTGGACTAATTTCAATATCTAACATGAACATTAGAAGAAGGTTAACTGGACTAATTTCAATATCATACACGAACATTAGATGAAGGTTAACAGGACTAATTTCAATATCATACATGAACATTAGAGAAAGGTTAACAGAACTAATTTCAATATCATACATGAACATTAGACGAAGGTTAACTGGACTAATTTCAATATCATACATGAAGTTTAGAAGAAGGTTAACAGGACTAATTTCAATATCATACATGAACATTAGAAGAAGGTTAACAGGACTAATTTCAATATCCTACATGAACATTAGGAGAAGGTTAACTGGACTAATTTCAATATCATACACGAACATTAGAAGAAGGTTAACTGGACTAATTTCAATATCTTACATGAACATTAGAAGAAAATTAACTGGACTAATTTCAATATCATACATGAACATTAAAAGAAGGTTAACTGGACTAATTTCAATATCATACATGAACATTAGAAGAAGGTTAGCAGGACTAATTTCAATATCTTACATGAACATTAGGAGAAGGTTAACTGGACTAATTTCAATATCATACATGAACATTAGAAGAAGGTTAACAGGACTAATTTCAATATCATACATGAACATTAGAAGAAGGTTAACTGGACTAATTTCAATATCTAACATGAACATTAGAAGAAGGTTAACTGGACTAATTTCAATATCATACATGAACATGAGAAGAAGGTTAACAGGACTAATTTCAATATCATACATGGACATTAGAATAAGGTTAACTGGACTAATTTCAATATCATACATGAACATTAGAGAAAGGGTAACAGGACTAATTTCAATATCTAACATGAACATTAGAACAAGGTTAACTGGACTAATTTCAATATCATACATGAACATTAGAAGAAGGTTAACTGGACTAATTTCAATATCATACATGAACATTAGAGGAAGGTTAACAGGACTAATTTCAATATCTTACATGAACATTAGGAGAAGGTTAACTGGACTAATTTCAATATCATACACGAACATTAGAAGAAGGTTAACTGGACTAATTTCAATATCTTACATGAACATTAGAAGAAGGTTAACTGGACTAATTTTAATATCATACATGAACATTAAAAGAAGGTTAACAGAACTAATATCAATATCATACATGAACATTAGAAGAAGGTTAACTGGACTAATTTCAATATCTTACATGAACATTAGAAGAAGGTTAACTAAACTAATTTTAATATCATACATGAACATTAGAAGAAGGTTAACAGAACTAATATCAATATCATACACGAACATTAGAAGAAGGTTAACTGGACTAATTTCAATATCATACATGAACATTAGAAAAAGGTTAACTGGACTAATTGCAATATCATACATGAAGATTAGAAGAAGGTTAACAGGACTAATTTCAATATCATACATGAACATTAGGAGAAGGTTAACAGGACTAATTTCAATATATTACATGAACATTAGAAGAAGGGTAACTGGACTAATTTCAATATCATACATGAACATTAGAAGAAGGTTAGCAGGACTAATTTCAATATCATATATGAACATTAGAAGAAGGTTAACTAGACTAATTTCAATATCTTACATGAACATTAGAAGAAGGTTAAGTGGACTAATTTCAATATCATACATGAACATTAGAAGATGGTTAACAGGACTAATTTCAATATCATACATGAACATTAGAAGAAGGTTAACTGGACTAATTTCAATATCTAACATGAACATTAGAAGAAGGTTAACTGGACTAATTTCAATATCATACACGAACATTAGAAGAAGGTTAACAGGACTAATTTCAATATCATACATGAACATTAGAGAAAGGTTAACAGAACTAATTTCAATATCATACATGAACATTAGACGAAGGTTAACTGGACTAATTTCAATATCATACATGAAGTTTAGAAGAAGGTTAACAGGACTAATTTCAATATCATACATGAACATTAGAAGAAGGTTAACAGGACTAATTTCAATATCTTACATGAACATTAGACGAAGGTTAACTGGACTAATTTCTATGTCTTACATGAACATTAGAAGAAGGTTCACTGGACTAATTTCAATATCATACATGAACAATAGACGAAGGTTAACTGGACTAATTTCTATGTTTTACATGAACATTAGAAGAAGGTTCACTGGACTAATTTCAATATCACACATGAACATTAGAAGAAGGTTAACAGGACTAATTTCAATATTTTACATGAACATTAGAAGAAGGTTAACAGGACTAATTTCAATATTTTACATGAACATTAGACGAAGGTAACTGGACTAATTTCAATATCATACATGAACATTAGAAGAAAGGTTAACTGGACTAATTTCTATGTCTTACATGAACATTAGACGAAGGTTAACAAGACTAATTTCAATATCGTACATATCAAATTGATTAAAACTTCGAAATTACTTCATATTGAACTAATTAGATCATATTAATCTAATTAAAAACTTCAAACTCAGATCATATTCAATTAACTGGAAACGTAAAGCACATTGTGCTAACCAGAAGTTACGTCACATTTGAAAAGTAATTTTCAAGTAATTAACAATAAAGAAATATTAATTGAATTATAAATTTAATACGAACTTGAGTTGATCCTTTGATATTTACATGTCACATTTTGCCAAATTCGAAATTGGTTAATTCGAGTTATTTGGAAACTGAGTGTACTATCCACGGTTTAACACACAACAGTCGTGTGGTAATGAGTGAACACGTAAATACCACTACTTATCTTAACGATTAATAAGATATCTTATCATTTTTAGAAATTTCAAATTTCACTTTCGTATTTCTATTATTCATACAAAACCAAGAGGGAAAAGGGTTAATGGAGCTGTCGGCAGAAACAAGCATCTTTCTTGTTACTTATCTATTCAGTAAGGCCCCCTAGTGGCTAAAGACCAGGCTTTGATACCCGTCGTGGATACAGCACAGAGAGCCAGTTTAAAAGCTTTGTTCTTAGCTATAAACAAGCCAACAGAATTTTTTCTTGTGAATGACAAATAATTACAACGTCTTGTCAACCGGAATGTACCTTCCATTAAGTTGTTAAACTAACGCCACCAGAGGGTCGTCTGACAGATGATATAAGCTCGATACCTCACATCACAACTCACTGGAGTTTAATGTTCTGGTATATTCAATGATAATGGACAATTGTTTCGGGTTTCACGTTCCATAATACAAGCAGTAACGAAATACGCACATTAAAAGCGCCACACTATATACTCGTCTGTCTTAATTAAACCTAACGAGAAAAAAACATTTATCTGAGAAATTCTTTATTCATCAGACCGTAGTCCAGGCTCTATACGATTCAATTTGTTCAAATTTCCATCCTACGTGTGTGTCTGTGTGTAAACACAATTAGTAAATTGAATTTTGCCCGAGCTGTTGGACACGTCGGAAAAGGGTTTCACTTTCACAAACCAATTTGTTGACCCTCTCGTGCTCGAATAAAGGTGAATAAGAATAGCACGAGCTAGCTTAGTTTCCAATGAGAAATATTAAAGATAACCTATCAACAGCCTCTGTTTGAAGTAGGTAGACGGAATCTTGTTGGGTTTTATGTACGTTGAAAGAAAACAAGGAATTTTTGTTATTCAGCTATTTCGATATCGTTAAACCAGCATTTCAGTTTAATAACATAAACATTGTTTAGTAATTCCTTGAAAATAATTGCTTTACTCTCCACTGTTTTGTTTTAGAGGCGAACCAAGGCACAAAGTTTTTGATTATGTTGCGCTAGAAGATTAGAAAAATCATTTTCATTATGCCCCTGGTGTAGAACATTTGAACTTCTTTCCTATTTACAGCCCGGCATGGCCAAGTTGATTAAGGGGCTCGACTTGTAATCTGAGGGTCACGGGTTTGAATCTCCGTCGTACTAAACATGGTCGTCCTTTCAGCCGTGGGGGTGTTATAATGTGACAGTCAATCCCACTATTCGCTGGTAAAAAAGTATCTCAAGAGTTGGCGGTGGGTGGTGATGACTAGCTGCCTTTCCTCTTGTCTTACACTGCTAAATTAAGGACGGCTAGCGCCGATAGCCCTCGAGTAGCTTTGCGCGAAATTCAAACAAACAAACAAACAAGTAGCGTTAACCCTAACAAACATACGTATCATACATTCCACTGTCAACACGAATATATCAAGAAAATGTTATGACAAATCATTTAAATGTATGATGTTTCAATTCTTTCTTCAGACGAACGGGAGCTTTGGCTGATATTTAGGTTTAAACATATACATATATATGTAAATATATTACTTTTAATATATGAAGGTTTATACAGCTTACAAGCACAAACGTAAATAATAAATAACAAGCATTATGTATTGTTGTCATTATTGTTTTATATTCCATTATTATTTTAGGGGTCACTTATTAATTTCAAGAATTACATTTTAACATCGAATCACTCAAAGTCCTTTGCACGTTCTCGAAAAATATAAAACAAAACGAACATTCATCTTAAATAAAAGTAAATTTATATATAAATCTATTACTTTTTGCTTTCCTTTTGACCACTTAAAATTTGCATATTTATCGAAAAATAATTTTCACGGACGCGTTAACGCAAAGAAAGTTTGTTTTCATGAATGCTAACAGCGTCATTATCTGATGTCATTACTACATGACTAACGTAATATTTTGTGTATTGAGTTCAGTTCATTCTGAGTTCAGATGAATATTCCATGTACCAGGATGTAATTAATAACCAGTAAAGTATTGTGTAAATACTTACCACATACCAGTTGTGGAAAATACTTACCACATACCAACATGTGTAAATACTCACCACATACCAGTTGTGGAAAATACTTACCATATACCAACATGTGTAAATGCTTACCATATACCAACGTGTGTAAATGCTTACCATATACCAACGTGTGTAAATACTTGCCACATACCAACGTGTGTAAATGCTTACCACATACCAACGCGTGTAAATGCTTACCACATACCAACGCGTGTAAATGCTTACCACATACCAACGCGTGTAAATACTTACCACATACCAACGCGTGTAAATACTTACCACATACCAACATGTGTAAATGCTTACCATATACCAACATGTGTAAATGCTTACCATATACCAACGTGTGTAAATGCTTACCATATACCAACGTGTGTAAATACTTACCACATACCAACGCGTGTAAATGCTTACCACATACCAACGCGTGTAAATGCTTACCACATACCAACGCGTGTAAATACTTACCACATACCAACGCGTGTAATGAAATACACCACCACCAACGCGTTAAATGCTTACCACATACCAACGCGTGTAAATACTTACCTCATACCAACGCGTTGTAACACTTACCACATACCAACGCGTGTAATGCTCACCACATACCAACGTGTGTAAATGCTTACCACATACCAACGTGTTAATGCTTACCACATACCAACGTGTGTAAATGCTTACCACATACCAACGCGTGTAATGCTTACCACGTACCAACGTGTGTAAATGCTTACCACATACCAACGTGCGTGTCTTGCCACATACCAACGTGTGTAAATACTTACCACATACCAACGTGTGTAAATGCTTACCACATACCAACGCGTGTAAATGCTTACCACATACCAACGCGTGTAAATGCTTACCACATACCAACGCGTGTAAATACTTACCACATACCAACGCGTGTAAATACTTACCACATACCAACATGTGTAAATGCTTACCATATACCAACGCGTGTAAATGCTTACCATATACCAACGCGTGTAAATACTTACCATATACCAACGTGTGTAAATACTTACTACATACCAGAATGTGTAAGAATGTGCTACAGATTAAAATATCATTCTGATGTTTTTTGTTATAATGAAGAATATTTTAAAGTTAAATCTAATATTGAAGTTCAATAAAATTAATAGTATACGATTCATTCTAACACTCGCATAGTAATTTAATACGAATGCTTAAGAAATAATATTCACCGCGTGTGGCTCGTGCAATCTTAATCATGTATTCTTATCATGTGAATCTCGAGCAGAGCTCTGGTGTATATTTATTTAACTATAATTTCCTTTTAAAAAGACACAAAAATGTCATTTTTTAAATCAACTCTAACAAAAATATATAATTTAGTTGATAGCCCTCCTAGTAACCGGTATCACTCTATGTGACAACCCAACATCACTCCATGTGACAACCCTACGAAATTATTCGGATAATAAGTATTCACTTGTTTCGAAGGTTTCTAAATTGGTGTTTTATCTGTCACAACGGGAGAAAAACAATCACAGTGCAACAAAAACTTTATTTATTTACGTCAGTAAAGTATTAATTATATTTTACCTTTCAGTACTGGTTATTTTCACATCAGTTTCGGTAACTTCAAATATGTTTAAATATTGTCATGTATTCACTGAAACAGCTTACTTTTCATAAAGAATAGATATATATAAGAGTTGATAAGTCGTGGATCAAATGCTATATGAAAAATAATGCAGAGAAAGTAAATGTAATTATCTTATAGAAATCCTAACATATAGAATTATCCTGCACTAGTGTGAAATTTAGAAAATAAAGAAAACCGCATATTAAGACAAGTAATCCTTATAATTATATAAACATTCGCTCATTCTCCTGTTTACTGGGTTAGTAATGGCTGTTGTTCCACTGATGTAAGATAATATAATTAAATTACAAAAAATATGTGTTACACTAATTGAAAAACAGTTATAGTTAAGTTTATGGTTACACCCAATAAAAGTTTTTGCGCAGACTCAATTATAAACTGTAACCCTTCCAATTAACGAGTCCATTCTCCACACGTTTCACAGTGCACCGCCAGGTGGCATGGTACCTTCCCTAACTTCAAATTACCAAATACAAGGATACAAGTAACCCAATACTATTTTCGTATGTTATGTAGCTACTTTATTTTAGCTAGTTATTTATTATCAACAAGCTGGAGTCCCCGTACCCTGGACGGAAGTTATGTAAAGTTATGATTAATGAAAGGTTATCTAATGACGTGAAAAGTTGTTTCCTTTATATTTCGTTTTTTGTAAAGCCCAAAACATCCATAAAAACAGCAAAACACAAAATGTGAAACCATAAATTTTATTGTATGTCCTCATGGACACAACAAACCTTCATACCAATTTTGCTGAAGATCCATCCACTGCAAAGTATATAAGTAGACGTACAGCAGACAGTACTATCATATTTATATAGATGGCGCCAGTGCAATAGCTATGCGTGTAATGTATGCATGACGTCATATCTGCACCCTAAAAATGTAAAAATATAACAAGAAACGGAGGAGAAACAGAAAAATCATAACCTTATTGCAAATCTACATGCAAATAGAATAAACTCTGCCGAAGTTAGGGATTGCACATCGCGTAATAAAAAAAGGTTTTTCCAATATCATTCAAGCTAATCCTTTATTATAGTATGATAAGCATATATCTTTTTAAACCAAATTTAAATGTATATAAACAAATATATAGGTTTTATTATAGAAAAATAAAGTTCTAGGGTTACAATTTCTGCATGAAAACGTGACCCTAAACTTACGTTGATAATATCATATGCATATGCATTTGCACGAACTTAGTTATTACAGGTAAATTTTGTATTCTAAAAACTAATTTAGCACTAATTAAAATATTTATAATAAATGAAGACGAGTGTGAATATTTCTAACTAGAGTTATTAAAAACGAAAATTATAAACGCCTAACTAATTAAATAAGATTATTAATATCTTTTTCATGGAATATAATTTTAATGTAATAATTTTTAATTGAGTAAAGTTAAATATTATACCAAGCTTTAATTCCTCCTAACCTTATTGTTCTATTTTATCTAGGTAACTTACTGTCTAACGTATTTGTTTGACACTATGCAATAGGTCTACTATTTACTCTTTAGTAGAAATTATGGAAACAGTTAAAATAAACCTAAGCCTATGTTAGCATTAATAATTTAGAATAACAATACACAATCCAAGTAAATTAATCGACGATAACATTTTTGTCACAACTCGAAATTGATTAGATTCTATAAAAAGTTTAAGAACAATTGAACATTGAATGAAAACAGATTTCCATGTTCTTACCTTTCAATCACCTATATTACATGGCGTAAAGTATTCAGTTCTATAACGCTAAAATTGGGTTTTGATACCTGTAACATGTAAAACACAGATAACTTTTTGTGTAGCTGTTACTACTATTCGTTGGTAAAAAAGTAGTCCTAGAGATGGCGGTGGGTTGTGATGACTAGCTGCCTTCCCCCTAGTCTTACATCACTAAATTAGGGACAGCTAGTGCAGATAGCCCGCGAATAGCTTTGCGGGAAATTCCAAAGAAACCAAACTTTTAAGTAATTTGTTTGTAACACGGAAATGTGATACAACAAAAAACACGTTTGAAGTAATTAAAAACAAATTAGTTTTGTTTTCTTTACTCTTCTTCCTTTGGGATTGTAACTAAGGAAGACACGCTGAACAAACTTACTAACTTTATTGTAATGAAGTAACCTTGTAGCTAAGGAAGACACGCTGAACAAACTTATTAACAATGTTGTAATGAAGTAACCTTGTAGCTAAGGAAGACTTGCTGAACAAACTTACTAACTATGTTGTAATGAAGTAACCTTGTAGCTAAGGAAGACATGCTGAACAAATTTACTAACTATGTTGTAATGAAGTAACCTTGTAGCTAAGGAAGACATGCTGAACAAATTTACTAACTTTGTTGTAATGAAGTAACCTTGTAGCTAAGGAAGACATGCTGAACAAATTTACTAACTTTGTTGTAATGAAGTAACCTTGTAGCTAAGGAAGACATGATGAACAAATTTACTAACGTTGTTGTAATGAAGTAACCTTGTAGCTAAGAAAGACACGCTGAACAAACTTACCAACTTTGTTGTAATGAAGTAACCTTGTAGCTAAGGAAGACACGCTGAACAAATTTACTAACTTTGTTGTAATGAAGTAACCTTGTAGCTAAGGAAAACACGCTGAACAAACTTACTAACTCTGTTGTAATGAAGTAACCTTGTAGCTAAGGAAGACACGCTGAACAAACTTACTAACTTTGTTGTAATGAAGTAACCTTGTAGCTAAGGAAAACACACTGAACCAACTTACTAACTTTGTTGTAATGAAGTAACCTTGTAGCTAAGGAAGACACGCTGAACAAATTTACTAACTTTATTGTAATGAAGTAACCTTGTAGCTAAGGAAGACATGCTGAACAATCTTACTAACTTTGTTGTAATGAAGTAACCTTGTAGCTAAAGAAGACACGCTGAACAAACTTACTAACTATGTTGTAATGAAGTAACCTTGTAGTTAAGGAAGACACGCTGAACAAATTTACTAACTTTGTTGTAATGAAGTAACCTTGTAGCTAAGGAAGACACGCTGAACAAACTTACTAACTCTGTTGTAATGAAGTAACCTTGTAGCTAAGGAAAACACGTTGAACAAACTTACTAACTTTGTTGTAATGAAGTAACCTTGTAGCTAAGGAAAACACACTGAACCAACTTACTAACTTTGTTGTAATGAAGTAACATTGTAGCTAAGAAAGACACGCTGAACAAATTTACTAACTTTATTGTAATGAAGTAACCTTGTAGCTAAGGAAGACACGCTGAACAAACTTACTAACTTTGTTGTAATGAAGTAACCTTGTAGCTAAGGAAGACACGCTGAACCAACTTACTAACTTTGTTGTAATGAAGTAACCTTGTAGCTAAGGAAGACATGCTGAACCAACTTACTAACTTTGTTGTAATGAAGTATTATTGTAGCTAAGGAAGACACGCTGAACAAACTTACTAACTATGTTGTAATGAAGTAACCTTGTAGCTAAGGAAGACATGCTGAACCAACTTACTAACTTTATTGTAATGAAGTAACCTTGTAGCTAAGGAAGACACGCTGAACCAACTTACTAACTTTGTTGTAATGAAGTAACCTTGTAGCTAAGGAAGACATGCTGAACCAACTTACTAACTTTGTTGTAATGAAGTATTATTGTAGCTAAGGAAGACACGCTGAACAAACTTACTAACTATGTTGTAATGAAGTAACTTTGTAGCTAAGGAAGACATGCTGAACAAATTTACTAACTTTGTCGCAATGAAGTAACCTTGTAGCTAAGGAAGACACGCTGAACAAACTTACTAACTTTGTTGTAATGAAGTAACCTTGTAGCTAAGGAAGACACGCTGAACCAACTTACTAACTTTGTGGTAATGAAGTAACTAAGTATAGAAGCCTCACACAAGTAAATTGTCATCATAATTTCATTTCATACAAGAGCCGATAACTGAAGAGATGTGACGTGTCAAATTTTATATAGTATCTCAATGTAAAGTCAGCGTAACACCATAAGTCAATGTTCTTGTATATATTTATTAATAGTACAATTCGACCCTAAATAATTTCTTGATAAACCTATACTTGAAATTGATTTCCATTAAATCTGAAATATATAACCTAAACGTAAAATAGCAGACAAATAGATTTATGATTTTTAAACTTGACGTCTTTTATTCAAAACGTCACTCTAGGCACGTGAGATTTAAACCAACAACATAAAAACAATGTGTCATCACAGTTGTTTTAAACATGTCATCATTATTCTAGTAAGTGTAATTAAAACTGACGTTTCTTTCAGCGCATTAACTCATGGTGATGTAATTAAATCTGGCACGTTTCTTCTCCGTGAAGCAGCTACAATATTAAATACGCTTTAACTCGACTCATTTCCATGCATAGTGTGTAATCCACATAATCCTTACTTCGAAAGAACTGTAGAGAATCAGAAAAACATTTGTACAGAGCATAATCAATCTTACTGAACAACTAAATAGTTTACGTGCTGGACTGTGAAATAGATAGTTCATGGGTCGCGTCTAATTACCGCATAATTGCTCTAAAAAAAATCGAATTCTAATAATTGATCGTAGTAATCAATAAATGGTGATATGCACTGTTGACCATAGATGTTGTTCCTTTATCTCTCAGGTCGAAATTAGACGCGGCTATTGAGGATAACCATAGTGTAGTTTTGCGGAAGTATTTGAAACAAACTAAACAGAATTTGTTGGGTTTTTTTGTAGTATGCGATGAACCAGTAACTTACTTTTTATTATTACCTGAATTTCGACAACGTCTATTTATAACGGAAATGTTATAGTGTGTATGTTTTCTTATAGCAAATCCATAATGGGATGCCTGCTGTGTCCACTGAGGACAGTCGAAATGTTGATTTTGGGGTTATACTTACCGCTGTACCAGCGAGGAATGAAATATTATTGTGAAGTGAGACAATAAATCCAAGAAATGAGAACTTGTGACTTCATAATAGTGAAAAGAATAACGTCCACTACAAATGTAACACTTCAAACATGTCAATAGAATAACGTCCACTACAAACGTAAGGCTTCAAACATGTCAATAGAACAGCGTCCACTACAAACGTAAGGCTTCAAACATGTCAATAGAACAGCGTCCACTACAAACGTAAGGCTTCAAACATGTCAATAGAACAACGTCCACTACAAACGTAAGGCTTCAAACATGTCAATAGAACAACGTCCACTACAAACGTAAGGCTACAAACATGTCAATAGAACAACGTCCACTACAAACGTAAGGCTTCAAACATGTCAATAGGACAACGTCCACTACAAATGTAAGGCTTCAAACATGACAATAGAACAACGTCCACTACAAACGTAAGGCTTCAAACATGTCAATAGAACAACGTCCACTACAAATGTAAGGCTTCAAACATGACAATAGAACAACGTCCACTACAAACGTAAGGCTTCAACCATGTCAATAGAGTAACGTCAAATTCAAACGTTAGGCTTCAAACATGTCAATAGAAACTATACCTCACGTGAGAAGAATTGTGTGCTAAACTTTAATTAAAACATTGAATTTCAGGTATTGTTTTTCATCGTAACGTAACAAAGGTAATGTTTTTATGCAACATGTATCTTTTGAGGGTCAACAGAAATAGTTTATTAAAACATTTAGCGAAGTAACTTCTGATATATTTCGAAATAACAAATCAATTTTCATTAGTTGCAAGCCTTATGTGTTTATACCAGTTTGTTCGTTTTTAGTTTAAACAAAAATCTACACAATGGGCTATCTGCGGTCTACTCATCGCTTGTATCGAAACTGGTTTCTGGTCCCCAGACACGCTGCTGTGCCTTTAAAAGCTGCAGGTTTTAAATTTTACGTTTCGTTTGTTTGTTTTTGAATTTTGCGCAAATCTACGTGAGTGCTATCTGCCCTATCCGTCCCTAATTTATCAGTGTAAGACTAGATGGAAGGCAACTAGTCATCATAACCCACCGCCAACTCTTGGGCTACTCTTTTACCAACGAATAGCGGGGTTGACCGAACATTATAACGTCCCCGCGGCTGAAAGGGCAAGCGTGTTTGGTGCAACGGGGATTGTCGTTTGTTAGATTATAAAATTATTTAGAACCTGTTTTTCGACTATTCCAAAACTTAGACTCTTCTGTTTTTAATGTTTTTTTTATATACTGGTTTTATCGTCTATACAAACGTGGTGAACAACAAATTGTTGAACTATTCGTGGAAAGTCGTTTTGGAAAATTTGGAAAAAAATAAATAAATCTTTCGTGTTGTCGTCACATTCCATACCATCGAGTATAGTTCGTGGAGAATGTCTGTCTTCCTTCTAGTTTAGTTATTCTTAAATTGTGATACGTGGAGCTAATGTCGTAGGCACTGGAAAAGAATTAATATACAACTTGTAATAAGCCTGAGAAAAAAATATGCACTCCACCTCCAAATGTTCCAGTCTCTTCAGGTTGACGAAAATCACACCACGTCTCCTTCAACCTTGCCTGAAAAACAAAACAAAAAAAACAGTTACATCAGTTCCTTCAATGAGAAAGTGCTAAAAATGTTAGTTTTTGCTTCTAGGCTCTTTTCATTGTTTTATTTTTAAATTAGGCCTAAATTTATACCTCAACAAAAAGTTTAAATAAGAAATGGTTAGTAAATTGTGAGATAAACTGCCCTAGAACATTAGTTCAAAATTATGGACAACGATGTAGAGATATTCTTGTGGTCCGTGTACATTGGAAAGATGGATCTTGCTCTTTCAGTTTGTCCCTGAAGAAGAAAGGTCCATTTTTTTTAAAACGCCTGAATTATAGGGCACCATACCTTACTCTTAGGCCTGGCATGGCCAGGTGGTTAATCTACTAGTAATCTGAGGGGCGTTATAATGATCCGGTCAATCCCACTATTTGTTGGTAAAAGAGTAGTCCAAGAGTTGGCGGTGGGTGATGATGACTAGCTGCCTTCCCTCTAGTCTTACACTGCTAAATTAGGAACGGCTAGCGCAGATAGCCCTCGAGTAGCTTTGCACGAAATTCAAAGACAAACAAACCAAACCTTTTTCTGAAATTGATTTCTTTGATATACGTATTATTATAACATCTGACATTTTAATCTTACAATTTAAGTGTTTTTATAATATAACGACGTATTTTTCTAACATCATAAGGTGTTTTTCTAACATCATGATGTGTTTTTCTAACATAATGATGTGTTTTTCTAACATCATGAAGTGTTTTTCTAAGAAATCTTGAAGTCAAGTGTTATTATTAAGCGTAGTTAAAATATAGTAATAGAATGTTTGTAATCACCAACCCCATAATTATTATGAAAAAAAATTTCTATACGAGTATATACATTATGATCGATCTTCTTTCTGACGTCAAAATCTTGTCTATTATTTATGGGTGACGCCCGATTATTTTCATAAAACATAATTTTGGTTTTAGAAACGCACGATTATTTTCCAAAAATTTTTTTTTTGTTTCTCGATTTGTTTTGAGAACCTGCAGTTTAATATTGTCTGAAACTTTAACCAGGTTTTAGTGTCGCCCAATTTGTTTTCACAAACGTTTAGGGCAATTTCAGTCTTTCGCTTAAACTGCCATTGCTTGACTTATATAAAGATAGCCACCTAGCGTTGAGACCCAACATTATATTCTTTTTGTTTAATCGAGCTGATGTTCCACTAATCAAATTTTTGGAAAAATTCCTTCCACGAAACAATTTAAACTGAATAGCGACCCCTATATTGCCGAGACAACAACTTTGCTTTGCACTTTTGGGACAAGAGTACGTTATGAAAATGACGGTCAATAACCAATAAAGATTAAGGTAGCACAATATTAGAGACGGGTAGTGCAGATGGTTCTTGTGGAATTAAAAGCAACCGAAGATGAGTTTTTCTGCGAATAAAACTTAAATTTGCCTATTAATATGGACGCGAAGTAATATAATTTCTAAGTTTTATTATTAATAACGCTTCACGTGAACTTGTCATATCGTCTTTATAATACTTTAATTAACAACAAATCTCCGTTTTGTTTTTATTAATTAATTAGAAACAGCTGCAGGTGATTATATTTTATTTACCTGGTTGCTCGCCTGAAGAATCATTTCTGTTTTTTTCTAACATAAACCGTCACAATCCTGTAGTGTGGGACTTGAATAAGTTCATTTGTATTTCGTAACAACCATACTAAACCGAAGGAAAAGTAATTGAACAATGTTAATATGGAGTTACTTGTACTTCATCTCGATATAAGTAATAAAATATTATGATCGTAGTTAAATCTCTGGTTATTATGTAAGACACAACTGACATAATACACAAAATGAAATGTATTTTTTTGGAATTGCTCTGGAAAAAAATATAAACACCTCACCTTGTTATAAATAACAAAACATTGTCTTAATTAAACATCTGGTTCTAATTATCGGTTATCGTCATTGTCCGGCCCGGCACGGCCAAGTGTGTTAAGGCGTTCGACTCGTAATCAGAGGATCGCGGGTTCGAATCTCGGTCGCACCAAACATGCTCGCCCTTTCAGCCGTGGTGGGCGTTATAACGTGACGGTAAATCCCACTATTCGTTGGTAAAAGAGTTGGCGGTGGGTGGCGACGACTAGCTGCCTTCCCTCTAGTCTTACACTGCTAAATTAGGGACGGCTAGTGCAGATAGCCCTCGAGTAGCTTTGTGCGAAATTCACAAACAAACAGTTCTTAGACATTTTTCTTCAAGTGGAACGCACCCATTAAAATATGTAAACGCGTTTTCCTTTTTGTTTTCATGGTTATATATTTATGTAAATCAATATTAAGAATAATTAGCAGTTAGTCATCACTACCCACCGCCAACTCTTGGGCTACTCTTTTACCAACGAATAATGGGATTGACCGTCACATTATAACGCTCTCACGGCTGAAAGGGCGAGCATGTTTAGCGCAACGGAGATACGAACCCGCGACCCTCGAATTACGAGTCGCACGTCTTAACACGCTTGGCCATGCCGGGCCATACATCTAAAGTTAGTTATTAGTTTATTATAATTTAACATCACTTAAGTATCCGGATAAATTGGTGGCAATCTTGGCTAGGTAAGGTTTTCCTTCTTGTAAAGTTTTACAGTCTACGGACAGGGTATATAAATGTTAGTTTTTCGTCAGACACTTACCTCCGACGTTTATATGCAACAAATGGACGAGAAGGGTAAAATATTCCCCTCGGATAGGATATCTTTCCATCATAGGTTTATCCCCCCCCAGATGTTACGTATTACAATGAATAATAAAACAAATGTTTCTTATCATTATCAAAGTAAAGAAATAATTAAGTGGGTTATCAATTTGATAACCAGATGATTATGGCACTCGACTCGTAATATGTGGATTTAGATCCAATCACCAAACACTTTTTCAGCATTGGAGCGTTATAATGGTGTGATTTATCCCACTATTCTCTGGTTAAGAGAATAACTCGCAGCATTCCCTGCAGTCTATTACCTTGAAGATAGAGACACCTAGCGCCAATAGCTCTCGATTAGCTTCGTACGAAATTCGGAATGAACAAATAAAAATTAATTTGGCATTCGATTTTGATATTAGTAGCTCGTGTAGAGTTTATAATAAATAAACGGTAACTCATAACGGTAACATCTTTAACAGAAAGGGTAAGTCTTGTTTAGAAGATTCGTCATGTCCAAACGCACAACTGTTCCCAGTCAGCGTGAGACGTCACACAATACCAAATTTCCAATAATATGTCTCATAAGGTTATATAAATATTTATTGAGTAAAAATGTAAGTATTTGATAATCCACTTTTAGAGCTAATAAAGTCCTCATCTAAGAACCCAACGAGATGTAACTTTTCAAAAGTCAACACCTTTCATTTTCCCTCAGTGGTTTAGCCTCGCAACCTCCGTGTGTGTGTGTTTTCTTATAGCAAAGACACATCGGGCTATCTGCTGAGCCCATCGAGGGGAATCGAACCCCTGATTTTAGCGTTGTCAATCCGTAGACTTACTGCTGTACTAGCGGAGGACAATTGCCTCCATAAAACTGTTTGCTCCTTGATTTTCCTTACGATGTTATCTTCCTTTCATGTTGTTGCTATACTTGTTCGTATACCATATAACTATTATTTTTTTAAAAAATTAGATTTTTTTGTCTACGTATACATTGGGGTTCTAATAAGACGGTCAAAAAACTAAAACAACCAAAAATACAAACGAAACTGCTTAATGTCTTACCTTACGTATATTTCATGAGCCTACAAAAAAGTGAGATTGTTCTATAGACAACAAAAATGTTCATGTTTTTATTTTTACTTCACAGAAAGTGTAGAGTTGTTGTTGTTGTTGTTCTTGTTGTGGTTGTTCTTGTTGTTCTTGTGGTTGTTGTTCTTGTTCTTGTTGTTCTTCTTGTTGTTGTTGTGGTTGTTATTGTTGTGGTTGTTCTTGTTGTTGTTCTTGTGGTTGTTGTTCTTGTTGTTGTTGTGGTTGTTCTTGTTGTTGTTGTGGTTGTTCTTGTTGTTGTTGTGGTTTTTGTTGTTGTTGTGGTTGTTGTTTTCTCAGATTTATGATTTATTCCCAAAATTTTATACAAAAGTGGTTAACTCTAAAAGTACCATAATACACCCATCATCCTAACAACATGGTTTTTAATCTAGTTTTGATGTTCTACGTAATTTGTAATCTATGCCTTTATTTCTTATATGGTCCTTATGTGTACTACGTTATTTGTAATCCAAGTCTTTCTCACGGCTACAACACAGTAGATGAATGACTGATCACTAACTACATTCTCTGACTACCACTGTAGAGAGCTACAATACAGTAGATGAATGACTGATCATTAAATACATTCTCTGACTACCACTGTAGAGAGCTACAATACAGTAGATGAATGATTGATCACTAAATACATTTTCTGACTACCACTGTAGAGAGCTACAATACAGTAGATGAATGATTGATCACTAAATGCATTCTTTAACTACCGCTGTAGAGAGCTACAATACAGTAGATGAATGACTGATCACTAAATACATTCTCTGACTACCACTGTAGAGAGCTACAATACAGTAGATGAATGATTGATCACTAAATACATTCTCTGACTACCACTGTAGAGAGCTACAATACAGTAGATGAATGACTGATCACTAAATACATTCTTTGACTACCACTGTAGAGAGCTACAATACAGTAGATGAATGATTGATCACTAAATACATTCTTTGACTACCACTGTAGAGAGCTACAATACAGTAGATGAATGACTGATCACTAAATACATGTTTGACTTCTAGACACTGGTATGCTGAATATGTGTGTAGTTGGATAAAACTGAGCACCTAAAACTATGTCAAGGATAATATTTGTGAAAACAGCTTATCTCAAGTTGATGGGAAACTTCGTTATTCGTAAATTTCCCTTGTGAAACACTAAGGTGATTATACATTATTAAGGTTACTGTCTCTCCTGGTCTCATGATCGCTAAATAGGTTCTTCCTGAATGGCCTAATATAATAATGTGATGTATGTGTTGGTGTAATACGGCTGACCAAGTTGTAAGGTGGTTACAATAATTCAACGGTTTGATGTTTAAAACCATCTCGGTTAACAGTCATAATGACGTTCAAACATTTTAGTCGCGGCTTAATGTGGAACTTTATTAAGCATTTATGTCTTTAGTCATTCAAAGTTACATAAATTATAAATAAGTAAAACAAAGTCTGATCTTATTACAACAAGGCTTAATAATCGAACTTTGGAATACGAGTCGTGTGCTGTTACTGACTATTGCGAGTGCGGTGCGATTGAAATACTGTTACTATACACTCCTATAATTCTTCAAAATTCCTAAGAATCTAGATAAAGAATGCAGTGTTATGCTACACCTAATACTAATGTCACATAATAATTTCAATTAGTTGTAATTACGCCTCATCAACGTTAAAGGAGCCTCACACCCTAACTGTTATGTCTTCCATATTCTCCTTCCACATGTATAGTACAATAATGGTACGACCATAGCATGTTTCTGTTTATTGTATTAAGGTGTCAGTGGGTGAACATAAGCGCTTGAGTACATTAAGTACGTACATGTGCTTAAATAAATTTTACCTAATTACACTTACGACCTTTGCTGGCTCGTTTCTCACTTCCTGCTTGTAAAATTACGTTTAATGGTCCTCCATACCCTAAACATTGTTCCCACAGAAGTCTTTTTACAACATTAACCACTTTTCTCATCTGCTGCACTATTATGGTTTTCTTCATTCTGTTTTGTTAACCATGCATGTGGTTTAGTTGTGGTTAATCGTGACGCTATACAACGGGTTATCCGTGCTTCGCCCATCACGAGTATCGAAACTAGGTTTTCAGCGTTAAACATTTTGTCACAGTTGTAGAAAATAATATATTTAGTATTCTCTTTATAAATTTAATATAAAAATAATGGTTTCTTATATCAGAAACGTAAAGGCTTTAAAGGACGATTCTCTAGTTGAGTTTCG
Organism: Tachypleus tridentatus; assembly: GCF_004210375.1. Lineage (NCBI taxonomy): Eukaryota > Metazoa > Arthropoda > Merostomata > Xiphosura > Limulidae > Tachypleus > Tachypleus tridentatus. The sequence continues at coordinate 22,588,494 of NC_134835.1, forward strand.
TCGGTGACTACAAATACTTTTAAAACTTACCTAAAAAAAACTTACTAAAAAAAAAGAGAACCTTGCACAGCCTGATGGTTAGGGCACTCGATTAGCATCCTGCGGGTCCTACGTTTGAGTCCCATCAATGAACACGCTTACATTTCAGACGAGGGAATAGTCTAATATAGGTCAATTCAACTGTTCATTGGTAAAAGAGTAGCTCAAGAGTTGGTGGTGGGTGATGATGACTAGCTGTCGTTTCTGTAGTACGTTACTCCAGCATTAGTGATGGCTAGAACAAACAGACATAGAGTAACGTTTTGTTTTCAAATTCCGTAAAATAAACAAAGAAACAAACTTGCATTTAGTTTGTTTGTTTTGAATTTCGTGCAAAGCTACACGAGGGATATTTGCGTTGGCAGACCCTAATTTAACAGTTTAACACTGAAGGGGAAACCCCTGTCTCTAGTTACTTAAACAAAACTCGGAAATTTTGTAATATACTTAGTTCTTCTCCCGGGCATCTTAAGATTAGAAGAAATATTTTGATTTTAAATGAAATTTTCAAATCTCATTTAATTCTCTGATGTCTGGTTGGTTTAGCAAGCTATTTAACTGAAAGATATTTGGAAAAAAATACAGGCCGAGCCATAACTAAGTTCACTTAAGATTTGTTTGTTTGTTTGGGAATTTCGCACAAAGCTACTCGAGGGCTATCTGTGCTAGCCGTCCCTAATTTAGCAGTGTAAGACTAGAGGGAAGGCAGCTAGTCATCACCACCCACCGCCAACTCTTGGGCTACTCTTTTACCAACGAATAGTGGGATTGACCGTCACAGTATACACCCCCACGGCTGGGAGGGCGAGCATGTTTAGCGCGACGCGGGCGCGAAACCGCGACCCTCGGATTACGAGTCGCACGCCTTACGCGCTAGGCCATGCCGGGCCTACTCACTTAAGATACTATTAGAATTTTTAGAATTGATTAATAATAATATGTGGAAATTTTAATAGTGATAACTTACACTTGACTTAAGACACCTGGACCTTTCAGAAAAAGACCTGCGATAAGTCGTACAAAGCGTGCTTTAATCTCAAACAGCTCAAAATAAACGTGCTCTTACGCTGTCTTCTTGTTCCAAGCAACGTCATAAAGTCACTTCTATACAAGATGTTTACGTGGCATAGAGGTTTAATTGTCGCATATTTCAAGCTGCTCGAATATTCATACAATTCCACACGAAGACACGCCAATTACAGATTTCTGTGAGATCGAACTGTTGAAACGGCCAACGAACAACCGTTATCCTCGTAAAATATATGGAATATTGAAATAACAACGGAGAAGTGAGGACATTAAGACGTAACCTTTTGCAATAGACACTACTCTGGTGGATCATTGTCAAAATGCACGGTCGTCATATAGACCAACCATTGGACATGACATTATTTTTATATGTTTTAATGACGTAGTAGAAGTCCAGAATTCCTTTACTATAGCGAACTCAATATCTTTAGCTCACAAAATACTGTACTTTTGGGAAGTACTTTGTATGTGTGTATATATATATATACACATAAGATGTTCACATAATTACGTCTTTAGAGAACTTTTACTTGATATTTTGATTTAACGCATGCGCCTTAGTCTGCCAAACTCTTCTCGTGTTTTACTTTAAACAACAACAAATAAACGCTCAATTATAGTTACTGATTTTGCTCACCAGGTCCGAACTTCATCGGTCTTTCTCTCTTTATTTCTCTATATTTATCTGTTTCTCTCTTTCCACACCTTATTGAAACACCTTTATTGTTATCCATTCACGTTTGATACCACGTTTCATGACTGAATAGTTTCGATGTCTTCAGGTTCGGCATGGCCAAGCGCGTTAAGGCGTGCGACTCGTAATCCGAGGGTCGCGGATTCGCATCCCCGTCGCGCCAAACATGCTCGCCCTTTCAGCCGTGGGGGCGTTACAATGTGACGGTCAATCCCACTATTCGTTGGTAAAAGAGTAGCCCAAGAGTTGGCGGTGGGTGGTGATGACTAGCTGCCTTCCCTCTAGTCTCACACTGCTAAATTCGGGACGGCTAGCACAGATAACATTCGCGTAGCTTTGAGCGAAATTCAAAAACAAACAAACAACAACCGATCAACCACACATTGTCTTTCTTTCGAGGATATAATCAATAAATATTTGAAGAGAGTTCTCTAAACATGTTTCATTTTTTTCTTCTTCATTTCAACCATGCGAATAAAAGGAAAATGTTTACAGGATGTTGGCTCGAGAAACAGAGAGCAGACAGTAGCATTCTTTGCGAGATCTCTTCGGTTGTAATCCTTTGCGGGAAACGAATCACCCTAAAGAAACCAGCGGAAGCGATACAAGTTGGTTGTTCTTTTCTAACTAAAGAAACTCACACGCTAAAAGAAACTTTTAGCTGCAGCAGAAATCATTTTCACGAATTAAAAAAATATATATATCCGCTATAATGCCAATAAAAAAATTTTGAGAGGATATAGAGAATCCTCGTGCATAAATCGCACGTGAGAACGGTTATAAAACGCGATTGTAATATGATGTCATATCTTAGCTCAATTGTTATTTGTACTGAACGATTTTATAAACTTTACGAGTTTGCGTCAAACCTACAATGTTAAACAAAAATACATCACTGAATACGCATTAAGTGTTACAAAAAATTTATTTCCCAAGTAACGCTTTATTTAGTAAGTTAAGCACAAAACTGTAACCTGTCTAATGGTGCGTAAACCAACTAAGACGAAAAAGTGTAACCTGTCTATTAGTTCGTTAACCAACAATGACGAAGAAGTGTAACCTGTCTAGTGGTTCGCTAACTACCTATGACGAAGTGTAACCTGTCTAGTGGTTCGTGAACCAACTATGACGAAGAAGTGTAACCTGTCTAGTGGTTCGCTAACCAACTATGACGAAGAAGTGTAACCTGTCTAGTGGTTCGCTAACCAACTATGACGAAGAACTGTAACCTGTCTAGTGGTTCGTTAACCAACTATGACGAAGAAGTGTAACCTGTCTAGTGGTTCGTTAACTACCTATGACGAAGTGTAACCTGTCAAGTGGTTCGCTAACCAACTATGACAAAGAAGTGTAACCTGTCTAGTGGTTCGTTAACTACCTATGACGAAGTGTAACCTGTCTAGTGGTTCGTTAACCAACTATGACGAAGAAGTGTAACCTGTCTAGTGGTTCGCTAACCAACTATGACGAAGAAGTGTAACCTGTCTAGTAGTTCGTTAACCAACTATGACGAAGAAGTGTAACCTGTCTAGTGGTTCGTTAACTACCTATGACGAAGTGTAACCTGTCTAGTAGTTCGTTAACCAACTATGACGAAGAAGTGTAACCTGTCTAGTGGTTCGTTAACCAACTATGACGAAGAAGTGTAACCTGTCTAGTGGTTCGTTAACCAGCTATGAAGAAGTGTAACTCGTCTAGTGATTCGTTAACCAACAATAACGAAGAAGTGTAACCTGTCTAGTGGTTCGTTAACCAGCTATGAAGAAGTGTAACTCGTCTAGTGATTCGTTAACCAACAATAACGAAGAAGTTTAAACTGTCTAGTCATTAACCAAGACGAAAAATACACGTAGACTTTTTGTGAAAATAAGAGCAAATTTCTGTCTTAAATACTGGAAATCGAACACCGAATTTTATCGTGTCAGTCCGTAAACTTACTGTTGCTCCCCAAGGTACAACCAAGTGCACATTCTACAATAAAGTGTTATTAAGTTAACGATTTTTCCAAAGAACCACGTGAGTCTAAACTATCTTCACTGCGAAGGCTCGATTGTCCCGGTGTGTCCCCTGATGGACAGCCATAAATTTAGAGACTTAGAACACTAAAATCCGGGGGTCGATTTCCGCTGTGGCCTCAGTCAATATCCAATAAAGTTGTCGCAGTGTCTAGTTTATTTTTTCCTTAACGTCCGACCAACTACACTGTACTGAGCACAACATTTTGATTATTACTAGCATTTATCAAAACTTTTCGTAATCTTTCTTAAAAAAAAAGAATATATTTTTTTTCAGCCCGCATAATTAATTTGATCTGAAACAGTGACGTCAATTCCCTAAGTAAACACTTAATCTAATGGCATGCCGACAGATTGCAACCTATATTCCATCCTGTTATTTCCCCTGACACGTGCTGCAATCCTCCGATTTGTTTTCTTTATTCAAATATGTAAAATCGACTGAACCAGAAATACCGAAGCATTTCCACTAAGAATCTATTTATATAACGGTTTCACGTAAGCATAATTTTGAAGTTTTAATATTTCGTAATAAACTTTATTATTGAACTGTTTTTATTACACCACTAGGGACCGTGAATAATATCCTAATTAGATGTTACTGTCATGTTTCCACCTGGTGTCTTTTTCTATCATCTTTGCTGACATGCAATTTACAGACGAAGCAATAAAAGCGAGAAGATAAAATATTAAATGAGAAAGTTTCTCGTGTCAGCTAAACAGGAAATGTTTAGGGGAAAATCAGTGATAAGGAAAACAAAGGAAGCTGTTAGTGACTTGTTAGAAACGAATTTAATACTTTGTTATGGACTAGCGAAGTGTCGTAATTACTTCTAGTGTTTTAGGCTTAGTCTCTATAAACTAGCTGCTTTCGCTCTAGTCTAGCACTGCTAAATTTGGGACGGCTAGCGCAGATAGTGCTCGTGTATCTTTCCGCAATGTTCAAAAGAAACAGAATCACTGAGCCAACAGCTGTGTGATTGAACAGAGGTTTCTCACGCTTCGTTTTACAGAAATAAAAACAGATGAACTTCCATGTATATCATTTCAACGTACCCTACGGTAAAAAAGTAGGCACTGATATATGTACATTACCGTATGCTATGGTAAGACAAAAAAAAAAACAAAATTGTATAGACCTGGTTTATACTTATAACCACGATCTAAACATTAACAACTTTGTTATACTTATAACTATGATCTAAACATGTAAAACTTTGTTATACTTATAACTGTGATCTAAACATGTAAAACTTGGTTATACTTATAACTATGATCTAAACATGAACAACTTTGTTATACTTATAACCACGATCTAAACATGTAAAACTTGGTTACACTTATATATGTAAGAACCCATTAAACTAGATGGCCAGTGAGAACCCATCAAACCAGATGGCCAGTGAGAACCCATCAAACTAGATGACCAGTAAGACGCAAAAATAACAATTTATAGCGAGAAACAATTGTTTACGCTCAACGTAATCACATTCCATCGATATTCATCGTGCTTGACCATCAGTAACGGATTTATTGTCCATCAGCCATGAGTTTATTGACTACTAGTCTTTTCTGTAAAATATCTGTTGCCAATAAATCAATGAAGACTGCAATACTTTAGCACACACCTCCACCCCTCGAGACACAGCGGTATGTCTGACGACTTACAACGCTGAAAACTTGGTTTCGACATCCGTAGTGGGCAGAGCATAGTTAACCCAATGTATAGCTTTGTATTGTAGAGACATGTACCAATGTATAGCTTTGTATTGTAAAGACATGTACCAATGTATAGCTTTGTATTGTAAAGACATGCACTTTCACATCAACAGTAGCCAGAGCCTGCTGTAGGTCCAGTGATGACGTGTTAGGGTTTTTAGAGATCTCTTTTAGCACCTTGCGGTCTGCTCTCGAGGTGAACTTGCTTGGACAGACCTGGGCATGTTGGCAGTTGTTTTGAAAGCCCCCCACTTGTTGACTATTTTACGGACAGTGAAATGGCTGATTTCAAAATCTTTTGGGATCTTTTTAAATCCCTTACCAGACTCATAAGCTGCTATAATTTTCTTTCTGAAGGCATCAGACAGCTCTTTTGCTCTCACCACGGTGCTCACTCTCACTTCAACAGTCAGGAGCACACCAAACTAAATGTCTGAGGTTTAAATAGGGCAAGCCTCATTCAAAATGCTGAGTAACGATCTTCTAATCATGTGCACCTGGTGTGATACACCTGTGTGTGAGTTGAACCATTTTAAGTGGGAACAAATGTGGGGGTGTCCTAACTTTTTCCTCAGTTAGAATATACATTTTGTAGAATTACATTTACAGAAGATCTTGAAAAGTCTTTTCTTCAGTTTTAATTGTTTGGTTATATTCCTATAATCTCTCAGTATTGGTAAAATTGAGATCAAATATTTATATCTGTATCTATATACAAAAATGTTACAAAAATACACAGACTTTTATAGGGTGTCTTAACTTTTTCAGATGACTGTAGGTTGGCCCGGTATGGCCAAGTGTGTTAAGGCGTTCGCCTCGTTATCTGAGGGTCGCGTGTTCGAATCCCAGTCGCACCAAACATGCTCGCCCTTTCAGTCATGGGGCATTAAAACGTGACGGTTAATCCCACTATTCGCTGGTGAAAGAGTAGCCCAAGGGTTGGTGATGGGTGGTGATAACTAGCTGCCTTTCCTCTTGTCTTACACTGCTAAATTATGGACGGCTAGTGCGGATAGTTCTCGTGTAGCTTACTGTAAAATTCAAAAACAATCAAACACTTAAAATTACTAAATGCATAGTTAGAATATTTTGTAGGAGTAAGTTGTCATATTATATAATAAACACACATTTTTTCCATCACATTATATTGTAATGTTTTATAAGGTAATGTAAAGCTGGGGTTGATAACATTTTGCAGAATGGATGGCAGCTGCCTGTTGGGGAGACACAAGTGCAGAGGACGCCATTCTACAAAGTTTCATCCTGAATGCTCTGCCTAAAAAATCTATCAAAGATTCTACGTTTGAATAGGTTTACGGAACAAACATATACTTCCATTTTCCAGTTGAAGGAAACTTAAACAAACTTTGGTCGTAGAAAATTTTAGCTTGTTGGTTAAACTGAGTTCCCGAAAACTCGGTAAAATTTATAATGAACAGAAATATTTTACGGAGTGACGACACAAATATACGGTTTAATCCTTCTGAAAGCCGCACTGGTACTTCGTATTAAAGGATTAACAGCTAAAGGGCCTCATTTGTTACAACGAACATGATATAATTAGGCTAAATGATTAATCGTTTTTAAGACCAGTAGACCTAAGTGAATGCGACAGAAATGGTTTACGATAGGTTTTATTACACTTATAATAACGTATAAGATTTCTCCCAGGCTCTGAAGAGCTAACCACAAAGAAAAGTGCAATGTTGTGCAACTAAAAATAGTGACTGTGCTTTGAAAGTGTTGATTAATTGAAGTGATTAACACCTATGTGCTTCTTACAGGCCCTCTTGAAAACCAATGTTTAATGGATATTCGATGGGAAGAACTGTGCCAAGCTCGTGAGATTTTCAAAAACTTACAAAATGTTGTCGAAAAATCGATAAACAATTTAATGATATTTGTAGGCTTCTGTTTTTATTTATAAATTAATTAACAAATCCTTATATATTACTACTTGGTTTCCATATTTAGCACCGCAAAGGATCTCCTATGCTAACAAAATTTCAAAAGTTACCAATATTTCAGTCAACTGGTTTCCTTCTCCACATGTTTAGATCACAGTTATAAGTATATCCCAGTTTTACATGTTTAGATCACAGTTATAAGTATAACCAAGTTTTACATGTTTAGATCACAGTTATAAGTGTAACCAAGTTTTACATGTTTAGATCACAGTTATAAGTATAACCAAGTTTTACATGTTTAGATCACAGTTATAAGTATATCCAAGTTTTACATGTTTAGATCACAGTCATAAGTATAACCAAGTTTTACATGTTTAGATCACAGTTATAAGTATATCCCAGTTTTACATGTTTAGATCACAGTTATAAGTATAACCAAGTTTTACATGTTTAGATCATAGTTATAAGTATATCCCAGTTTTACATGTTTAGATCACAGTTATAAGTATATCCAAGTTTTACATGTTTAGATCACAGTTATAAGTATAACCAAGTTTTACATGTTTAGATCACAGTTATAAGTATATCCCAGTTTTACATGTTTAGATACAGTTATAAGTATATCCCAGTTTTACATGTTTAGATCACAGTTATAAGTATAACCAAGCTTTACATGTTTAGATCATAGTTATAAGTATATCCAAGTTTTACATGTTTACATCACAGTCATAAGTATAACAAAGTTTTATATGTTTAGATCACAGTTATAAGTATATCCCAGTTTTACATATTTAGATCAAAGTTATAAGTATAACCAAGCTTTACATGTTTAGATCATAGTTATAAGTATATCCCAGTTTTACATGTTTAGATCACAGTTATAAGTATATCCAAGTTTTACATGTTTAGATCACAGTTACAAGTATAACCAAGTTTTACGTGTTTAGATCACAGTTATAAGTATCTCCCAGTTTTACATGTTTAGATCACAGTTATAAGTATATCCAAGTTTTACATGTTTAAATCACAATTATAAGTATAACCAAGTTTTACATGTTTAGATCACAGTTATAAGTATAACCAAGTTTTACATGTTTAGATCACAGTTATAAGTATATCCCAGTTTTACATGTTTAGATACAGTTATAAGTATAACCAAGTTTTACATGTTTAGATCATAGTTATAAGTATATCCCAGTTTTACATGTTTAGATCACAGTTATAAGTATATCCAAGTTTTATATGTTTAGATCACAGTTATAAGTATATCCCAGTTTTACATGCTTAGATCACAGTTATAAGTATACCCAAGTTTTACATGTTTAGATCACAGTTATAAGTATAACCAAGTTTTACATGTTTAGATCATAGTTATAAGTATATCCCAGTTTTACATGTTTAGATCACAGTTATAAGTATATCCCAGTTTTACATGTTTAGATACAGTTATAAGTATAACCAAGTTTTACATGTTTAGATCATAGTTATAAGTATATCCCAGTTTTACATGTTTAGATCACAAGTTATAAAGTATATCCAAGTTTTATATGTTTAGATCACAGTTATAAGTATATCCATTTGTTACATGCTTAGATCACAATTATAAGTATACCAAGTTTTACATGTTTAGATCACAGTTATAAGAGTATAACCAAGTTTTACATGTTTAGATCATAGTTATAGTATATCCCAGTTTTATGTTTGAATCACAGTCATAGTATAACCAAGTTTTACATGTTTAGATCACAGTTATAAGAATAACCAAGTTTTACATATAGTTTGATCACAGTTATAA